>NC_037668.1:159789981-159890753 GCF_003255815.1 Theropithecus gelada
GGGTGTGCAGCAGGGAGTGTTCCTGATGCATGGAAATGGGGCCCGAGGGAGAGGAGTAACCAGGACAAATGCACCCACAAGCTTTCTGAATATGGAGGCTTTCCATTCCAGCACGTGGGCAGGATGGACCTAGGGATTCCAGGGGTTTCATCAGAGAGACCGGAAGGAAGGTCACTGTGGCAGGGGAATAGAGAGGAGGGAAGAGTGCCAGGACCTGGGGAGATGAAAGTCCCAGCTGGGTGGAAAACAGCCCTTGGAAAGGGCATGGAGTTGGAATGAGGCTGGAGTATATTCATTATCAAAAAAAGGAGAGGCAGGGCCAGGCACAGTGGCTCATACCTGCAATCCCAGTGCTTTGGGAGGCTGAGGCCAGAGGATTGCTTGAGGCCAGGAGTTCAAGACCAGCCTGGACAACACAGCGAGACCCTATCTCTACAAATAAAAATAAATATTAAGCAGGCACACTCCTATACTCCCAGCTACTCACAGGAGGCTGAGGCAGGAGGATCTCTTGATCTCAGAAGTTGGAAGTTACAGTGAGCTATGATCACACCACTGCATTCCAACCTAGGTGACAGAGCAAGACCCTGTCTCAAAAAAGAAGGAGAGGGGTTAGATATTACAAGACACTGTATCTGAGTTCATTATAAGGAAGGCATTTATAACTGAAATGCTCAAAAATGGAATGGTGTATAGCATGCAGTGATGAGCTTTCTTCCACTGGAAATATTCCAGCAGATGGGATGACAACCTGTCATGAGTTTTCTAATGAGCAGCCTTACAGCAGGATAGAAGCTGGACTTGCTAACTCTAAAGACATTACCTGTTTTTAAGTATCCATTGTCCTTGCCTTCAACAGCTGTACCATTCACTTACAGGAAAATATCTTTACACATAAAACAGAGAGCAACATAAGGTTGTGGGAATGCACTGTAAGAACTACAGGAGATCTGGGCCGGGTGCGGTGGCTCACGCCTGTAATCCCAGCACTTTGGGAGGCTGAGCCAGGCGGATCACAAGGTCAGGAGTTCGAGACCAGCCTGACCAACATGGTGAAACCCCATCTCTACAAAAATACAAAAATTAGCTGGGCATGGTGGTGAGCACCTGTAATCCTGCTACTCAGGAGGCTGAGGCAGGAGAATCACCTGAACCCAGGAGGCAGAGGTTGCAGCGAGCCGAGATCACGTCATTGCACTCCAGACTGGGTGACAGAGCAAGACTCTGTCTCAAAAAAAAAAAAAGAACTACAGGAGATCAGAGAAATGAGAGATTCGTGTGCTCTAAAGTCACCTTTGAGATCTCTCACCATTGACAAGTCTCTCCTCCTAGTTCCATTCTTGTACCTCTGATTCTTGCCCAAGGTGGTCCCTCTATTCTAAACAAGCAAATAACAGCTAGCATTTTTTGAGTGCTTACCATATGCCAGGCACTGCCCTAAGCACATTACACATATTAACTCCAGTAACGGTCACCACCACTTATGAGGTAGGTGCTACCATCATCTACATGTTAACAGATAGGCAGGCTGAGGCACAGAGAGGTTAAGAAGCTTGTCCAAGCTCACACAACTGTGAGTGACTGTCTGAAGCACAAAGTTGGTTGTTACATCTCAATTTTTGTGCCTGCCCCTCTCCATGCTCAGACGATCTGTTTCCTCATCTCTGTCAGTTTCATATCCTTCCTTGAAACTTGGGCTAAACATTCATACCACTAAGGAGTCCGTCTCAGATGAACGCCTCCTCTCAGGTTCTACTCCACACCATCTCTAACTGTATGTACTTAGGAAGCAGTAAAGCATTATTCCCATAAAGTCAGACAGATACCCGACCTGACAAAACTGACTATATAACCCATGGCAAGTTATTTAATGAATCAACGCCTATTCTTATTTTTATTGGTTCACATCTTTTAAATTTTATGTATCCAAGATTTATTGCATGCCTTTTATGTGCTTGCTACTGGAAATGTGGAAATGAGATAGACAGTCCCTGCCCCTGAGTCAGACACAGTCCCTGCCTGGCCTAACAGCTAGTGGGAAACCTGAGCTCTTGCAGCCTCTTACTGAAGGGATCCATTCTGCATGCCTTCTTTGATTTCTGGAGGACCCTCTAAGGAATTTGGAGCAGTGGGCATAGTCCCAACCCACCTCATGGAGGCTGACTTCAGAAACTTGCCAATGGGCTGAGAATATGTCAAGACCATGCACTAATTCTTGTATTAGAATACTTGTATTATAAGTGCTGGAGTGAAAATACGGTCTGAGAAGTGAGAATACACCTTGGTGACCCCTTTGCCCATCCAATAGCGGGATACTTGTTTTGATTCAAATGGTGGTTTCTAAGCCAGAAGTGGGAACCTTCACTTCCTCTCCAGACTCAACTCCTAACATTCTTCTGGCATAAAAGAGGTACTCTTGGGACAGGGCACGGTGGCTCACACCTGTAATCCTAGCACTTTGGGAGACCAAGGCAGGTGGATCACCTGAGGTTGGGAGTTTCAAGACCAGCCTGGCCAACATGGCAAAACCCCGTCTCTACTAAAAGTACAAAAATTAGCTGCACATAGTGGTGCATGCCTGTAGTCCCAGCTACTTGGGAGGCTGAGACAGAAGAATTGCTTGAATCCAGGAGGTAGAGATTGCAGTGAGCCGAGATGGTGCCACTGCACTCCAGCCTGGGCGACACAGTGAGACTCTGTCTCAAAAAAAAAAGAGGTACTCTTGGCCAGGCATGATGGCTCACACCTGTAATCCCAACAGTTTGGGAGGCCAAGGTGGGCAGATCACTTGAGGTCAGGAGTTCAAGACTAGCCTGACCAACATGGTGAAACCCCCGTGTCTACTAAAAATACAAAAATTAGCCAGACGTGGTGATACATGCCTATAATCCCAGCTACTCAGGAGGCTGAGGCAGGAGAATCACTTGAACCTGGGAGGTGGAGGTTGCAGTGAGCCAAGATTGTGCCACTGTACTCTGGCCTGGGTGACAGAGTGAGATTCTGTCTCAAAAAAAAAAAAAAGAGGTACTCTTAAGATAATGTCCCACGTTCAGGTGATCTGCAGCTATGGGACAACCCCCCCTTTCTAGAGCAGAGGCAGTTTTAAAGCAACTACTGAACAAATGGATTGGGACTAGTGCTGGAGCTTTGGAGAGCGAAGGTCCCTCTAAGTCAGTCTCCTGGTCCATTCCCACATGGCTCTATGTGACCTAATCCTCGGGGTCTGGTCTACTTCCTGACTGGGGACAGGAATTTTTCTGGATTTACTCTATTCGTTTCAGACTGAATTTTCTAGGAGTTTCCTCAGGTTCTTTCCCGAGGAAAGGAGGCAAAGAGAAAACTTGAATACCCGTATCACAACTTCTGACTTTTTGTCTGTGTTGAGCTCATCTTCCTGGCTCCAGTGCAGCTGGTTACAAACAGGAAGCAGGAATGCCCAGAGAGGGGAAAGAAAAGTGTGTGACCTTTTTATCACCTGTCTGAGGTTCTCCGAGGCTGAAGCCAGGTCATCACATCTATTCCCCAGCCTGGGGATGATTGACATTCTGCTGTCTCTTCAACACTTTCAACCAGCCTGTGGCTCACCACCCAAGGGGAAAGATACATAACTTCCTGATTTTCCAATTCCCATCCAATTTTTCATCCAAGGGATGTCTCACCAATGCCCTCTGAAGGAGATTCCATGCTCCTGGCTGAAATGGTGCTTTTTGTAAGGATAGCTATAAGCTTTCAAGAGAGCCCAGGCATTGCTCTATAGTGACCCAGTAGTCCTAATTTTCCAGCCAGGCCACCCCCCAGCCACTTCGTTAGTTTGGTTGCTCATGTAAATTTGTTCCTATTTAAGATCTGATTCATGACTGTAAGACAAGTCTCCCAAAACATTTAACCTAAATCTATCATGCTATAGATTGCTTTCCAGGAAGACTCAACTCTTACATCACCTTTAGCCAGTCAGCTGAAACTGAAGTCCCAATGTTTAAAAAAATGAGTCCTGTCTGTAAACCCCCGGGCTCTGCCTTGCTGGAAAGAAATCAGAATATTTAAGCTCATATTGTACATGTATAGAAATCAATAAGAAATCAAACCCCCTTTGTTTCTACCCTGGAGGTCCTAGAACTCACAAAGAACATTGTGGCTGATAACAGAGTCCAGTTCCATGTGATGACTGCCTTTGACCCCCTCCCCATCAGCCCTTATGATGACAACGCCATGGGCTACCAGCTGCTCCGCCAGACCATACAGTCCGTCTTCCCGGAAGTCAATATTACTATCCCAGGTAATGACTTCATCAGCTGTGGCTGGAGGGAGGAGGGGGCTGGAACTGTTTCCTATCCAATGTCTACTTCCCCACCCCTACCCCAGATGTTCAGCCTGTAAACAGCTGGCTGCTTCCCCTCCTGATGAGACTAGAACTGTATTTTCCCTTCAGAGTGGAAGTGAAAACGCAAACAGGAAAGGAGCAGAAACAATAAATTAGGTCAGTCAAGCCTGGGTCCTTGCTTAACCTAGGCCAGCCACTCTGGCATAGAGGGGAGAATTGGCTTAGACTACTCCCTCCTCTCTAAGAGTCACAGAAGGGGCCAAGATTTTCCCAGAGTCTGGTTCTGATCCATTCTAGGATAACAGCTCAGCAGCAAAGCTCAGAATCTTTAGCTCAGAAAAGCCTCCCAGCCCATACCATTTGCCTTAACCTAATTTACGCTTCCCAGCCCAGATCAATCCCAGCTGCACTCCTCTGTACCTGTACCCCTTCTGCAGCCTTCTAGCACACCATCCAAATCTATGCTTTGCAGACAGTGGTTCTCCAATCTAAGAGTGGAAGAGGTCTCCCCAGGGAACTATTAAAATGCAGATTACCTGGACTCACTGCAAAGATTTGGGTTAACCAAATCTGGAAGGGACCCTGGAATTTGCCTTTTTCACAAATATCCACAGGAGATTCTGACACAAGGTGATAACTAACCATAGTTTGAGAATCTCTGGTCAATGGTTATTGCTCTAATATTAAGACATTGCTTGGCCGGGCGTGGTGGCTCACACGTGTAATCCCAGCACTTTGGGAGGCTGAGGCGGGTGGATCACAAGGTCAGGAGTTCGAGAACAGCCTGACCAATATGGTGAAACCTCGTCTCTACTAAAAATACAAAAATTATCTGGGCCTGGTGGTGGGCACCTGTAGTCCCAGCTACTTGGGAGGATAAGGCAGGAGAATCACTTGAACCCAGGAGGCAGAGATTCCAGTGAGCCGAGACAGCACCACTGCACTCCAGCCTGGGGGACAGAGCAAGACTCTGTCAAAAAAAAGGAAAAAAGACATTGCTCAATAATAATGATATTGCTCAATTATTAATGCTCTAATATTAAGACCCGTGTCTAGTTTTCTTTTCTCTTGGTCTAATCTGAGATTCCTCCAAACATCCAGGAACCCGGCCTTCACAATCCCAGATTCTCCTCCCTTGGCCCTTAAAGGCTACCTACTCTATTCTCTTTCTTCTGGAGCACTTACTGTAATCCACCAATGGGGCCAGGCTTTTACAGAAAAAAGGGCAGAAATCAACCACAAAGCAAGGAACTGTGAAGGGCCTGGATGTCCATTTGAAACCAGGAGTGGAAGATGGAAGAAAACACAAATTACTGTCTCAAATCACCCCACACACTTGAGTTCTTTTCCCAAAGAACACACCTAGGGGCACAAGTCCCAGCCCCTGCCAGGTGACCTGCTACCACCTTCAGGAGAGTGGGAAACTGGAAAGTGTATCCTGGCACTTTCCAGATCTAAGGTTTGACCCTAGGAAGACAGAGTCATCCTTCAGAGAATGAGAATAAATAGGAAATTTTGTTCCAATTCAAGAGGGTTATATTTTATAGTAGTAAAGTTCTCCCAGAGGGTATTTATTTTTGACCTAGAGTGATACAGAATAAAGGTCAGGTGATAAAGAAGTGCTGTCTAGTTTCTCATTTCTTAAATAGCAAATGGCCATGGCCTTGGGTATGAAATGAAGATATTGGCCTCCCTGGTCATCATGGGGAATAGCAAATGGCCATGGCCTTGGGTATGAAGATATTGGCCTCCCTGGTCATCACAGGGAGAGGACACTTCCAAGGGCATTGGTGAGACATCCCTTGAATGGTCCATCCAAGGGATGTCTCACCAATGCCCTTGGAAGGAGATTCCATGTTCCTGGCTGAAATGGTGCGTTTTGTAAGAATAGCTATAGGCTTTCAAGAGAGCCCAGGCATTGCTCTGTAACGACCCAGTAATCCTAATTTTCCAGCCAGGCCACACCCCAGCCACTTTGTTGGTTTGGTTGCTCATGTAAAGCCCCTTTCCTGTTAATCTTCCCTCTCTAGGTACTTCTCTTGGCAACACAGACAGCCGATTCTTTACAAACCTCACCACTAGCATCTACAGGTTCAATCCCTACTATCTACAGCCTGAAGACTTAAAACGGTGAGTGGAACAGGTTTGAGCAGCAGGTGGGAGAAAAGAAACACACTTGACGTGTCTCTTTCCCACCCCGTGCTCCTGACAGTCCACAGAATCAGGGCCGGGGGAAGCCGGGATTTGGCAAAATGAAATGGACACATTGTAGAACCTAACCCATCTACCGTCCTTATTGCCAGAGTCTCATTGTCATCCCCTAGAATTTATGGAAATTGGCCCCTCTTTTATAAAGATGGAGATAATTGGGTGATTGGGGAGAAGCTGGTGGAATCGGTACCCTTGGGTGCTAATCCCAGCTCTTCCTGTCTTTGGGAGAGGGCTTATCCTCTGGACCCCGTTTCCTCCACTTACAAAATGGGGAGACTCCTCAGCATTTTGTGAAATGCAGACCACACATGAGGTCAAAGGTGGGTGCATGTTTTGATTTCTCAGAAGAAAGCACTATGGAAATCCACGATGTGAGCACCAATTTTAACTGCTCTGTGTGAATTACTATTTTTGTGGGTTCTTCAGCACATTTTTAATCCTGGGGTATGGGAGGACGATTTCCATTTACCTCTCTGCTGCTTATCATATCCAGACCTGGTCTCCCCATCTTAAGTCCTCTGTAGACAGAGTGAAAATATTTGAATAAGAGTTTAAGAACAGCTTTCTTTTTTTGTTTTTTAAATGGGAGATGGATAGCTACTCTGTTTCCTTTTATCTTTGAGATTACATATGTAGTTTGGTGGTTGTTTGTTTTGTTTTGCTCTGTTTTGTTTCACTGTGGGGAGGCAGGTTGGTGGGTGTAAGGTCTGATAGTAAAGTTCCTAGGTGCCACAGAAAACTGAGTAGGTACCCTGGGCAGTTGCCTTCTCTACCCTCTAGTGGGAGAGTAGGGGACTGGCTTAGAGATAGTCTAGCTAGGTACTCTGTCCTAAGAGAAAGAGAATTGGAAAGATAGTTCTCAGTCAAGTGTGGTGGCTCACACCTATAATCCCAATACTTTGGGAGGCTGAGGCAGGAGGATCACTTGAGCCCAGAAGTTTGAGACCAGCCTGGGCAACCTAACAAGACTCCATCCCTTCAAAAAAATTTAAAAAATAAAAAAATTAGCCACATGCCTGTGGTCCCAGCTACTCAGGAGCTGAGGTGGGAGGATCACTGGAACCTAGGAGGTTGAGGCTGCAGTGAGCTGTGATTGTACCCCTGCACTCTAGCCTGGGCTACAGAGTGAGAACCTGTCTCAAAAAAAAAAAAAGATAATTCTCCTGGAGGACAAATTATTGAGTGGATTTCACAGCAGGAGATTATTTTGGACTCCCCAAGAGTTTATTCCACACTGTTCTTTGTCATGAGCATGGATGGATCCCTGAGAAACAACCAATGTGTCATATGAAATCTCAGATGCCCCCTCCCTTGTCCCTCCCTTTCCTAGCCCTGGAGGGCCAGTAGTTTCCGGGTTGGTGAGGGGAGTAAGGAAAGTGCTCTATAATAACACTTGTGCTGTGACACTTGGCCCTCCCCTCCTTCCCTAAATGCATCTTACTTTCCTCAGCTTCCATGGAGTCAATGAGAAAATCTCAGTCCAAGGCTATGAGAACCAAGTGAAATTCATCTTTGAGTTGATTCAGAATGCTGACACAGACCAGGAGCCAGTTTCTCACCTGCATAAACTGTGAGGTCAAGGGGCCTGCTGGGTTAGGCATGCCCGACCCTGGGCCAGGACTAACCCAAGGGGGAAAGCCAGTGTTGATGAAACTTTTGATTAAAACCACATTGTAAAACATTGCCCATCTGTCTTGCTCACTCTTAAACTCACCCAAGAACAAGGCCAGGGGTAAGGTAAAGTCAGCAGAAATCTGGCTTCTCCCTTCCTCCTGATATCTGCATCCCTTGATCCACTGGCATTTGCTGCCTTCTTTTCCCTTATCTGTCTTATGCTGGTTATTTCACTGCTTCACCCTCCAGGCTTGGCTTAGCAAATGTAGATTTGAGAAATCTCAACCAGGTGTTATCTGATAGGAGTCTTTAATTTAGGGCACTGTTGCTGGGATGCTTTCTCCAGAGCTTATATATTTCTTCTTGCTAGAACTTTCTTTCCCCTTTTATTCCCCTCTCTTCTTGGACTTGTGAGCTGTATCTTCATCTCTCTTCTCTCCCCTGCATCTCTCCCCTTACTCTCCAATTTATTCTACTTCTGGACCTGGACTTACCCAAACTGTGATACTACCATAATTGTCACCACAATCAGTCAAATAAAGTGATCTGTCCATCACCAGCTGGTTACTGAGGGGTGAAACTGAGGCAGGGGCTTTGGAGAAACCCCAAACCTCCTGGTTCTGGAGGCCAGAGACTGGAAAAGAAAGCCTCTGTCCTTGGGCTCCTCCCAAGGGCTCCCTGGGCTTTGTTCCCTCCCTGCCCTGTTCCTGCCACCTGCTGCTACTGTCTCACCCCAGGAGGCACTAATCTGTGGAAACATTTCCCTGGCACATCCAATGGGCTAAGCTCCCAAGGGAAGGGCGCTCGGAGCTAAGGACCAGCAGGGCCGTGGCCCTGGCATCATGTCCTGGTTCAGGCAGATCAAGGGAAAGTAGAGGGCATTAGGGTGGAGGAGGAGGGGGAGGCTGGCTTGAGGGGCTCTGCACTGTCTGGTAGGGTATGAGGAGGCACAAACTAGCCTCCACTGGGGACAGCAGAATTCCTGTCTTTTTTCTCTGGGCTCCAACCCTGAGCATGTTTGAATCTGCTCAGTAGCTGCCAGGTGGGGGGCATTGGAAGGCAGCATTTCTTGGCTCAAAGTTGGAAGCTGTGCTTTCTGGATCACAAGAGAGTCTGTGATCCTCTTGAGAGGAGCTGGGACTCAAGGGACACCCTCTTCTTTTCCTCACCAGGCAAGGACCTTCCATGTCCTCCTGGGCTTTGACAGCAGCGGGCTCCTTCTCCCTCTCCTCATAACCCCCTTCCCCCTCAAGCCCCCAGTTTCTCACCTCCCTCCCTGGATGTGTACTGTTCCTTGGAGCTCGGGCTTCATGAAAAGTGTTGGAACCACAGTGTGGGGATTATTCCAGCTTTTTTGCTACTCCCCCTAAGATTCACATTCCTTCCTTTGCCCTCCCTTTTTTGGCCAATTCAGTACTTATTCAGCCTTTGTTAGAGGGCGAGCTGAAGAACAAAAATAATCCTTCACATTTGTACAGAGCTGTACAGAGTGCTTTCATACATCTTATCTCAGCAGAGCCCCACAAGAACCCTGCGAAGAAGGCATTGTTACTCCTTACAGGGGAGGAATTGGTTCTCAGAGAGGCTACGCATCTAGCTGCAGGCAGTTGGCTCAAGTCTATGTCACCTGGCTCCAAACTCACTGTTATTCTGCAATCCTATGTAACCAATAGAATCTACTTCCCAAAAATTATCTTATTTACTCATCGCAACAACTCTAAGGTGTTACTGTTCATTTTACAGATGAGGCCACTGAGACTCTTAGGTTAAATAACTTGTCCAAGGTCATGCAGGTGCCAGGAGCTGAGTCTATCTGAATCCAAAGCCTGTGCTAAAAGTACCGAAACTGAGACTCAGAGAAGTCATTTGACAGCGTTCTTATGGGGCAGCCCCAGAATTGAAATGCAGGTCAAAAATCCCAAGTCCAGTACTTCTTCAGTTGCACCGTGCTGCCTGCCTCAAGAACCTGTGGTATGTGGCTCATTCATTCTGACCCAGAGAGATGTCAAGGACAAAGGCTATTCTACTGTTGGACTTGGTTCTTAGCTCTAGCTCTCTGTACTCCTCTGGCTGAACTCTCCCTATTCACACCTCTCCCACTGTCTGCCAGCATTTCTTACCAGCCCCACCCCCAGCTTCTGGGTTCAGCTCTTTTCCCTTTTCTCTGAGTTTGGGAACAACCAGGTCTCTAATGATCATACAGCAACTGGGAGAAGAGTGAACAGCAGACCCTCCCCTCCTCTAGTCTCACTACCCTCTTCCGGCTGTAGATAAAAAAAGCCCCAGAGCGGGTAGGAAGCCCATGAGAGGGAACTGCTACAAATCCTGGCTCTGAGAATGCATGCATTACAGCCCAGTGGTCCCTGAAGGCTTCTCAAGAGAGCAGTTCAAAGTCCCCAGCCTGGCTGGAACAACAGCAGCCTCGAGACTTGTTGGGGCTTGGCGCAGTAGCTCTCGCCTGTAATCCCAGCACTTCAGGAGGTGAAGGCAGGAGGATCACTTGAGGGCAGGAGTTCAAGACTAGCCTGAGTGATAGGGTGAGACCACCAGCTCAAAAAACAAACAAAAAGACTCTGGATAGAATGAGGCAACAAATCGGTGACTTTCCACCACCCCATCCCCATCCATCTACCACTTTCCAAATCCCGCAATGAAAGAGCTCCAACAGATAATCATAGGTACATCCTACACCCTTATCAAGGACTTAGCTCAAGCTTTTTACACCTCACTGCCTGAGGTGAAAAGGAAGACAAAATATTCATATGCAAAGAGAATGGGAAAAGAAAGTTTGGCTGGAATCCTTTGATTGTGAATCTGGGTTGCTAAAAACATGGCCATCCTAAACCCGGTATTCCTTTTATCCAAGGGAGATAATAGGAGACAAAGTTCCTACTTGAGAGCTGAACATTTCATTAAATTTTTTTTTTTGAAAATTCAAATCTAATCAAAGAGGGTTGGTTTTTGTTGTTGTTGTTGTTTCTTGAGAGGGGGTCTTGCTCTGTCACCCAGGATGGAGTGCAGTGGCAAGATCATGACTCACTGCAGCCTCAACTTCCCAGGCTTAAGAGATCCTCCCACTTCAGCCTCCTGAAAAGCTAGGACCACTGGTGCATGTCACCACACCTGGCTTTTTTTTTCTATTTTTTTTGTAGAGATAGGGTCTCACTGTGTTGCTGAGACTGGTCTCAAACTCCTGGGCTCAAGCGATCATCCTACTTCAGGCCTCCCAAAGTGCTGGGATTACAGGTTTAGCCACTGCACCTGGCCTAATTAAATATTTTATAAAAACCTACTTGCAATTCTAATATTCAGTGTCCATCTAATGTCAATAAAAAGAATCAGTATCATGTTTAACATGTTGTATCTAGAGGTACAAATATAAAAATTTAAGAATAATATAAATTATTTATTACTACAAAATGTTTCTTAGCACCAACGTGCAATGTTGCAAACACTACACTAATTCATGGGTACCTCCAGAACCAGAAATTGGAACATAAAACAGAGCAAGAAAATGGACACTCAGCACTACTGGTAGATAATATGTCACGCGAGAATTCACTACACAGCCAAGCGCGGTGGCTTATGCCTGTAGTCCCAGCACTTTGGGAGGCCAAGGCAGGTGGATCTGACCTGAGGTCAGAGTTTGAGACCAGCCTCACCAACATAGCAAGACCCTGTCTCTACTAAAAATACAAAAATCAGCTGGGCGTGGTAAGCAGGCGCCTTTAATTCCAGCTACTTGGGAGGCTGAGGCAGGAGAATCGCTTGAACCCAGGAGGCAGAGGTTGCGGTGAGCCGAGATGACCACTGTACTCCAACTGGGCAACAGAGCAAGACTCTGTCTCAGAAAAAAAAGAAAAAAAAATCCACTACAGGCAGGGCGCAGTGGCTCACGCTTGTAATCCCAGTATTTTGGGAGGTTGAGGCGGATGAATCACTTGAAGTCAGGAGTTTGAGACCAGCCTGACCAACATGGTGAAACCCCATCTCTAATAAAAATACAAAAATTAGCTGGGTGTGGTGGCATGCGCCTGTAATCCCAGCTACTCAGGAGGCTGAGGCACGAGAATTGCTTGAATCGGGGAGGCAGAGGTTCAAGCAGTGTGCAGTGTGCAGTGTGCTGAGATCACACCACTGCACCCCAGGCTGGGCAATAGAGCGAGACTGTCTCAGAAAAAAGGAATCCACTACAGCCATGCTATCTAAAAGGAAGGATTTGACAAGTTAATTTTCTTTTCTCTTAGCTAAGCACTTGGACAGCTCAATTCCTGCCTACACTCCAAAACCACAGTGGCCTCCAAAGTTCACACTGATACAACCCACAAACCTTCAGGGCATCCAGACACAGTTACCTTTCTTTTTTTAAAGACATAGAGTGTGTTTGCTTAGGTAGCACATACACTAAACCTGGAACAATACAAATTTCCAATTAAAACAACACAACCACACAAGGATAACACAAAAATATGTGAAGCACTCCATATTTTTAATGTATATGTATTTCAAAATGTCAAGTACACAGTAAATACATACAATGTTTATCTATCAACTTAAATGAATAAGACAGGGCAAGACATATAAAGAATTGACCCCCGGGGTCTGAACTGTATTAGACTCAGTAATGTGTGTTCAGTGTTACTGGTTGTTCTGTGCCAGTGCTGAGCACAGAATCCCAAGGGACAGAGGCATCTCTGTGTTTTTAATGGATTTATTTCCTTTGTGGTTATATTATATGATGCCTTCTAAAGCATTAAGTTTGGGGCAGGGGGCTTTCTTGCCTGGGTCTGAGAGGTAAGGTGTTATTTTATATACCACATGGTGCCTGGTCTGGAAAATCAGGAAGGCCTCTGGTAAGGAAGTCATGATTGAAGCTGAGATTTCAAGGTTGAGTAAGAGTTAGCTAGGCAAAGCACAGAATGGGAAAAAATATTTGCAAACTTTGCATCCAACAAAAGTCTAATATTCAGAATCTATAAGGAACTGAAACAATTAAATAAGCAAAAAACAAATAACCCCATTTAAAAATGGGCAAAAGACATGAACAAACACTCCTCAAAACAGGATATACAAGCAGTCAACAAACTTATGAAAAAAATGCTCCACATCACTAATCACCAGAGAAATGCAAATCAAAACCACAGTGTGATACCATCTCACACCAATCAGAATGGAAGTTATTAAAAAGTCAAAAAACAACAGATGTTGAAAAGGCTGCAGAGAAGGGAACACTTACACATTCTTGGTGGGAATGTAAATTAGTTCAGCCACTGTGGAAATCAGTTTGGAGATTTCTCAAAGAACTTAAAACAGAACTACCATTTGATCCAGCAATCCCACTACTGGATATACATCCAAAAGAAAACAAATCATTCTGCCAAAAAGACACATACACTCACATGTTCATAACAGCACTATTCACAATAGCAAAGACATGGAATTAACCTAGGTGCCCATCAATGGTGGTTTGGATAAAGAAAATGTACATATATACCATGTAATACTATGCAGCCATAAAAAAGAACAAAATCGTGTCCTTTGTAGCAACATGGATGCAGCCAGAGGCTATTGTCTTAAGCAAGTTAACACAGGAACAGAAAACCAAATAGCATATGTGCTCACTTATAAGTTTGGGTACTCACGGACATAAAGATGGCAACAATAGACACTGGGGACTGTTGTGGGGGAGCAAGGAAAGGGGGACAAGGTTGAAAAACTAACTATTGAATACTATGCTCAGTACCTGGGTAACAAGATCATTCATACCTCAAACGTCAGCATCACACAGTATACCCAGGTAACCAACCTGCACAGGTACCCCCTGAATCTAAAACAAAAGTTGAAAAACAGAAAGAAATGAAAATATATACCCCTAAAAAGGCTTGCACACATTGCATATAGCAGCCTTCTTTGTAATAGCCCCAAACTGGAAACTACTGAAATGTCCATCAACAGATGAATGAATAAGCAAACAGGTGCATCTATATGACGGAACACTACTCAACAGCAGAAAGGAACAACCTGTTGATACACATAACATGGATAAATCTCAGAATAAGTATGCTGAGTGAGAGAAATCAGACAAAAAAAGATATCTACTACATGATTCCATTTATATGAAATTCTAGAAATGAAAAAACATCTGTAGTGACAGACGGCAGGTGGCCCAAGGCATGGGTTGAGAGAGAGAGATGAAAAGAAGCAGGAAGAAATGCAGGGGGTTATGGATACACTCTTTACCTTGATTGTAGTGATGTTTTACTGATGTATACATATGTCAAAACATCAAATTGTACACCTTAAATCTGTGCTGTTTATTGCATATTATACCTCAATAAAGCTCTTAAATTTAAAAACAAAACAAAAAAACAGTGAGTTAGCTAGGCAAAGAGTTGGGGGGGCGAGGGAGAGAATTGTGCCAGACAGGAAATAGAGTAGGCAAAGTAGTAAGCAAAAGTAAAATAGTAAGGCAAATGAGAGCCTGAAACCTTCATGAAATGAAAGGAGTTGGCCAGCCACGGTGGCTCAAGCCTGTGATCCCAGCACTTTGGGAGGCCAAGGCGGGGGATCACCTGAGGTCAGGAGTTCATGACCAGCCTGACCAACATGGAGAAACCCCATCTCTACTAAACATACAAAATTAACCGGTCATGGTGGCGCATGCCTGTAATCCCAGCTACTCTGGAGGCTGAGGCAGGAGAATCACTTTTACCCAGGAGACGGAGGTTGTGATGAGCTGAGATTGCGCCACTGCACTCCAGCCTGGGCAACGAGAGCAAAACTCTGGCTCCAAAAAAGAAAAGAAAATAAAAGAAAGGAGTCCAGTTGGGGCCTTGTAAATTAGGAGTGGAATTGTGGGCTTTGACTTAGGACAATGGGAAAGGAAGTATAGCTAAGAGGTCCTTCTTTCCTTCTGTTCTTTTGTTCCTTTTTCTACTTCCTTTTTAATACTTATACATTATTTATTATATGCTAGGCACTGTTCTAAGTTATATGTACATATATATAATCATTTAATCCTAATAATTACCCTATGAAGTAGGCAAATTAGAAGGTTACTTAGGTTAGTCATTTGAGAAATGCAAATCAAAATCACAATGGGATACCACTTCACATCCACTAGGTTGGCCATAATCCAAAAATGCAAAATAATAAATGTTGGTGAGGATGTGGAGAAACTGGAACCCTTGTACCTTGCTAGTAGGAATGTAAAATGGTGCAGCAGCTATCGAAAGCAGTTTAGTGTTTCTTCAAAAAGTTAAACATAGGCTGGACACGGTGGTGTGTACCTGTCGTCCTGGCTACTTGAGAGGCTGAGGCAGAAGGATGGCTGGAGCTCAAGAGTTCAAGTCCAACCTAGGTAGAAAAAAAAAAAAAAAAAGGCCAGGCACAGTGGCTCACACCTGTAATACCAGCACTTTGGGAGGCCAAGGCAGGCAGATCACCTGAGGTCAGGAGTTGGAGGTCAGCCTAGCTAACATGGTGAAACCCTGTCTCCACTAAAAATACAAAAAATTAGCCAGGCATGGTGGTGCATGCCTGTAATCCTAGCTACTCAGGAGGCTGAGGCAGGAGAATTACTTGAACCCAGGAAGCAGAGGTTGCAGTGAGCTGAGATCATACCATTGTACCCCAGCTTGGGCAACAAGAGTGAAACTCTGTCTCTAAAATAAAATAAAATAAAATAAAATGTTAAACAGAATTGCCATATCACCCAGCAATGGTATATAGTCAAAAGAAATTAAAACAAAAGATACTCAAATGAAACTTATATATGAATGTTCACAGAGGACTATTCACAATCAAAAAAGGTGAAAACAACCCAAATGTCCATCCATGGATGAATGGATAAACAAAATATGTTGTATCCATACAGTGAAATATTATTTATAAAAAGGAATGAAGTATTGATCTATGCTACAGTGTGGTTGAACCTTGAAAACATTTGGATAGAATATTTGAGGGCAAAAAATAAAACAACAACAACAACATAATTATGTTAAGTAAAAAACCCATTCGCGGCCGGGCGCGGTGGCTCAAGCCTGTAATCCCAGCACTTTGGGAGGCCGAGACGGGCGGATCACGAGGTCAGGAGATCGAGACCATCCTGGCTAACATGGTGAAACCCCGTCTCTACAAAAATACAAAAAAAACTAGCCGGGCGAGGTGGCAGCGCCTGTAGTCCCAGCTACTTGGGAGGCTGAGGCAGGAGAATGGCGTAAACCCAGGAGGCGGAGCTTGCAGTGAGCTGAGATCGTGCCACTGCACTCCAGCCTGGGTGACAGAGCGAGACTCCGTCTCAAAAAAAAAAAAAAAACCCATTCGCAGAAAGTTACATATTGCATGGTTCCATTTATATGACATATCCAAAATAGGGAAATCTATAGAGACGAAAAGTGACTAGTGGTTGACTAATCAGGGAGGGGAGGGGAAGGAAGGGGAGAGTGGGTACTGACTGCTAATGGATACAGGATTTCTTTTTGGGGTGATGAAAATGTCTTAAAACTGGACAGAGGTGATGGTTGTCCAACACTGTGAATATAATAAACACCAATGAATTGTACATTTTAAATTTATGTTATGTGAATTTTACCTCAAAAAATAAATAAATCCAAAAAAAAGTTATTTAGGAGGTAGAGTCGATGTATGGCAAGTGGTGATTGATGGGTGGTGGGCGAGGAGGCAGGGAAGTAGAGGAAGGAGTCAAGAATGACTCCCAGATGGCTGACAATCAAATGAGAGGGGGAATCCTCTTTTTTGGGATGGAGAAGACAGAGTAAGAAATATACATCTGGAAGATAACTAGCACATTTTGGATATCACAAGTTGGAAGTGCTGAGACATCCAAGTTCAGAGCTCAGAAGAGAAGTCTAAGACAAAGATATTTGGGCGTCATCAACAGAGCACCATAAATGGACACTATACAAGTGAATGAGACTCCATATGTAAGGGTTTGACAGAAAGAAGGCCCAGATGTGTAAATTACAAGGTGTCAGCAAACCTCACCGAAATTTTTAAATATAAGGCATTTAGAAATTAATATAAATTTTAAAATATAAAGTCTCTGTGTTCAAGGACTTTGTGATCAAGCATAAAACAATAAGTTCATGTTAAAGAAGGCTTCAGCTGTGTAACATATCACCAAAGCCTACCATTTCATCTTTCATTTTACACGTCCCTACATGCATCAACCACATGTCAAAGAACCTGCTGTTCCTTGAAAATGCCAAATTCTCGCTTGCCTCCCTGCCATTTCACTCTGTTCTAACTGGAATAATTCTTTCCCATTCCCAATTCTTTTAGGCATATACTTAGGAGTGAAATTGCTCAGTGATATGGTAATTCTGTGTTTAACCTTCTGAAGAAACATCAAACTGTTTCCTATAGCAGCTGCACCACATTATATTCTCACCAGCAAATGGACAAGGTTCCAATTTCTCCACACTCTCACCAACACTTGTCATTTTCTGTTATTTTCTCTTTTTTTTTTTTTTATTTTTATGGCCAACCTACTGGATATGAAGGGGTATCTCATTGTGGTTTTGATTTGCAATTCTCTAACAAGTAACCTAAATAACTTTTTAATCTATTTACCATTCTCCAACCCACTGACCTCATTTTCCACCTGATATATTGCAACAGCCTACCTCCTAGGGTAATTATTAGGATTAAATGAGTTCGCATATAAACCCACACAGTCAGAGTCAATCAAAGCACCTCCATGTCTTTGAAGACTTCCTGAGCCTTGCCTTCCTGTGACAAAATATACCTTTGTCACAATGTTTCCTCCTGTGACAAAGGTATATTTTTGTTAAAGCTCCCCAGGAGATTCTAATATGCAGCCAAGACTGAGAACCACCAGACTGGGGCAATGTTTCCCAACCCGGTAGGATCATGGGAGTCACCTGGGGCACTTATTTAAAAGGGTAGGTTTCCTGGCCCAGCACCAGACGTTTGGAAACAGAATTTCCAGGAAAGAGGTCTGGAAATCTATATTTTAAAAGAAGTTCCCAACAGGTGATTC
Source organism: Theropithecus gelada (assembly GCF_003255815.1). Taxonomy (NCBI): domain Eukaryota; kingdom Metazoa; phylum Chordata; class Mammalia; order Primates; family Cercopithecidae; genus Theropithecus; species Theropithecus gelada. The sequence goes on from NC_037668.1 coordinate 159,808,152, forward strand.
CTATGACCAGGCCAGTTTAGGAAACCCTGGTCTAGAGGATAATCATAGAGCAGTAGGCAGTAAACACAGAGGGCAGTTTGAAACTAGGTAATCTGGTTTACAAGGATACAGTCCTTTTGCCTCCTGGCTCTTGCAAGATAAAGTTTGCTCATCTTTGGCTTGTGACCCACTGTGGGGATGCTGCCCCTATTAGCTCCCACCTGCATCTATGTAAGAGACTGTCCATCATTGACCCTTTCCAGGTAGGCATGCCCTCACACTCTGGGAAGTCTAAAATTTCATGTGAGGCCCAGAGAGAGCCTGAGCTGCCCATTCCAAATGCCTAATCCCTGTTTATGGCTCTTTCTCTTTGGTGAAATCTTAACAGTCCTACTGTGTGCAGGGAATGTTCCAAATGCCATATTATCCTAATCCTCTCATCATCTGTGAAGGCTAATGTAACCCCATCTTGGATGCTAATCCACCGTGTTGACTTCTGATTAACCCCAGTTCCGGAAATGCCTCTAAGATTTCTATTTTATCTACTATTCCTTGGTTAGACCACGTACTTACCATAAATCCTGCTCTTAGGTTAGAACAATTGACCATAAATCCTGCCCTTAGGGAGCTTCACATAGCATTCTCGCCTTTCTCTACACATTCCTTCCCTGTAAGGTATAGGTATTCCTTCCTTACAAGATATACAAGCCCTGGTCTCACTGCTGTCCGAGATACAGACAGGGCTTCTGTTCATAAGTCCCTATTAAATGCTTCTTTCTAAGAAACAAGATTTGTCAGCCTCTTTGGCCTCTCAGCTTTCTCAGACTTTGGGGGTAGGTTTGCACAGAACTGCTCACCATGGAATATATGTTGCAGAAAGGGAATTATGTCTCCATTTGATAGATATGGCCCAAGGTCACGTACCTAATGAATGGCTGAGCCATTCATGGATTCAAATACATATGATTACAAAGCTGTGGCGTATTCCACTCTGCAGCACTGCCTCTCAAAGATTGCATTTCTATCCCCAGTTATAGTTCACCAGACCATTTTGTTTGCTGTCAAGGCTTCCCAGCTATACTCAGTAAATTCAGAGCTGCAGCTCCAAAACACCTGGAACCATCTTGCCTAAGGGAATCCCGGTGTGGGTATCCAGGGGGCTTTGGGGAAGGGGAACTCAGTTTTAGAGAAGCAAAGGGAGTGATGACAGTGCTGAGCACAGATGGTCACACTTCCCTATCCCACCCCCATCACTACATCCTCCTAAAACTGAATGAAGCCGGAAGGGGATGTCACCTCAGCTCTGGGCAGCAGGAAAGAAGTTGACCTCTGGGAGGGAGGGAGCAGCAGAGGAGTCACAGCAAGGGGAAAAATGGGAGGGGGCACCCTCCCCCACAGAACAAAACACAGAAAAGTTTCCAGCCATGTCAGGCTAGTCTTATGACTAGCCATGCTGGTTAGGGGGTCCAGGATCTATGGGGCTCTGGAATTTTATGATGTCTCAAGATGAGTGTTCAGGTAGTTTATGGAGAAGCCATTGGTAGACAGTACTTGGCCCAGAAGGAAGGCCATGGGGCTAAGAGAACCTCAGGATAGAGGCTAAATTACCCACATATTAGGACAAGTGCCAAGGAAGACTGAAGAATGCTGCCCCACAGAGGACCTTCCCACACAGGCTCCTTCATAGGGCCCTGCCAGTGATCAACAATTCCTTTTGCCACAACCCTCTTTCCCACCCCACACCCAATATATGCTCATATACTCAGTGAAATCACTGTGCTTGCTATACAAATGCTGTTTCATGACAAGTCACCCAGCCTCTCTCCAACTAGATGGCATCCCCAAGCTCAGTTTATATAAAAATTTGGGGTGCTACTACCAGCTTCTAGGTAAATGCCACATTATATTCTGAAAGACATGAGGAGGGGATGCTGTGAGTTTGTTAGGGTGCTGCAAGGAGAAATTTCTGTCTCCCAGAGTAACAGGAATCAGTGAGAGACTCTTGACCAGACCTGGTCAAGGATGCTGGAGAGAAACACAGCAAGAGAAAAACGCTATAGAATGCAACAGGCCTATGAAAACAGTGCATGGAGAAGAGGCTGACTCAGTGGTCTTCCATATTCAGGATGGACATTACAGGCCATGAGGAAGTTAAGCTGATTTTGAAAAAAGAGTTGCCCAATGGGGGATAGGAATAAGACCCTCCAACCAAAGTTTCAGGGGACCTCCTTTGGAGAAAGAAATGTGTTTCTAGGCATGGAAGAGCTCACTTGGCCAACCAGCTCTAAGATTGGGCATGTCTTGAGGCAAGAGAGAGTCCACACGACCTTTGGAAGTTCTTGTCATACAAAGGTCCACAGTGATGCTTAGAGACCCTCACTATCTTTTTGACACCCCCAACTGAGTCTCTCCTTCTGAAGTATCTGGCTGGCCTGCTACTTGCTGGTAGTTCCTGTCTTTTCATCTGTGACCTCTGCTCCCTACATCTGTGTTCGTCATTTCACTGACTGTAGCTATTTCTGCTCTTTCAGTAGAGAAGGGCCAGGATGTCTTCCTCTTCCCAAGGTCACAGCTGGCTAAGCCAGAGGAAATCGGCTTCCCCCAGGTCCTCTTGGTGTTTGACTCTAGGGATCAGCACAACATAGAGCAAGGTACCTACCTCAGTCTTATCCACCTCATCCATCATTCATTCAACGTATTTATTAAGTACCTACTATGTGCCAGGAGCTGGGTTTACACTAGTGATCGAAATAGATATAGAGATTATATTCTTGTTCCAGTGGCCCTGATACTTCAGAAGACACCAAAACCAAGGGCTTTTATATTTATTTACTATAGAAATATTTGCAATACCTATAACCAACAAAGGACTCATATCTGATATTCATGAAGAACTCCTACAAAGTAGTAAGACAGGGCCAGGCTCAGTGGTTCACACCTGTAATCCCAGCACTTTGGGAGGCCAAGGCAGGCGGATCACTTGAGGTCAGGGGTTAGAGACCAGCCTGGCCAACATGGTGAAACCCTGTCTCTATCAAAAATACAAAAATTAGCCAGTCATGATGGCATGTGCCTGTAGTCCCAGCTACTCGGGAGACTGAGGCAGAAGAATCACTTGAACCCAAGAGGTTCCAGCCTGGGCGACAGAGCGAGATGCCATCTCAAAAAAAAAAAAAAAAAGTAGTAGGACAGAAGGAATAGAATAATAGAAAATGGACATAATACTTGAACAGATATCCAAGGGTCAAATAAATGTATGTAAAGGTGGTCAACTTCATTGGTTATCAGGACAAAGTAAATTTAAATTGCAATACCACTATACACCCACCAGAGTGGCTAAATTTTTTAATTTTTCTAGATTGACAATATCAAGTGTTAATGAGAATATAGAGCAACTGGAACACTAAGACGCTGCTGGCAGGAGTGTAAATTAATATGAGCACTTTGAAAAAAGTGTTTAGTCGCATTTGCTAAAGTTAGAAATATGCCTATCCTTTTATGACCCAGTAATTCTACTCCTAGGTATATATCTAGTATAAATATGAACGTAAGTGTACCAAAGGACATGAACAAAAACATTATCACAGCCTTATTCATAACAACCCCAAAGTAGGAACAACCCAAATGTCCATCAACAGAATAACAGATAAATTGTGGTATATTTATTTAATGGCACACCATACGGCAATGAAAACAAATAAGCTACTGCTACTACAATATTTTTGATGAGTTTCACAAACATAGTATTTAGTGAGAGAAGTCAGACACAAAATAATACCTACTGAATGGTTCCATTTATATAAAGTTCAGAAGCAAGCAAAACCAACCTGTAGTGTTAGTAAACGTTACTTTTGAGAAGGAGTGTGGCATAGTCACCAGGAGCAGATAGAAGGAAGGTATCTGGGATGCCAATAATGATCTCATTCTAGATCTGGATAGTGGTCATAGGGGGATGTTCACTGTGTCATCATTTGTTGACCTGTACACTTAGGTTTCGTGTTCCTTTCCTAAATGCCTGGTATATTTCAATTAAAAAAAAATACACACAGGAGAGGGAAACTGTTTTCAAGTAAGTGAAAACATGGAAGGTAGAAAGGAAATAGGAGAGAGATCAAGGATTTATACACCGGTAGCTGAGCTGTGGCAAGATTAAATGGGGTAGTGGAGGGGAGGGAACTGTTGAATACAACAGGGCAGAAGTTGCCTCCAGCCCAACTGAAGTTTCTCCAGATATATCAGCCTTAATTCCCCATCCAGCCCCACACCCCGTATTCACAAACCTCATCTTTCTGGACAAGGCCCAGCATTTCCCAGACTAGCAGCTACTTCTGCAGGCAAAGAAACCCAGTATTTGAGGCCAAAACTGGGGTCTGAGACACTGATATTTTGCTCTAGTAGGTCCTGTGAGTCTGCAGGCCCTTGATGCAAATACTCCAGAGCTGATCCGGAATCATCCTGGGGGTACTGGTTTGGCGTGGGTGAGGGGAACAGGGTTTGGTATGTGTATTTGTCATCCTTATCAAAAGGAATGACCTGCTCAAGTTGCTGTGTGTGCTCTTGTGTGCACGTGCCCAAAGTTTCATACACAGCACTGCGTTCTCCTCTCCCCAGGCATATCTTTGTTCCAAACCCTATTCAGGGGTCTAGAGCCATGTTCGAATGCCCCCGGGCCACTTTCAGGGAGGAAAAGGACAGGAAGGAACCGTTGGTCACAGGTTCCACTGACAAGAGGGGAAAACTTGGGGGTGGGAGTTCCTTTATGGGGGAGGTCACACCCCCTGCACAAAAACATCCCAAAGAGAACTGGCATTGAGTTTGTGTTGGAGAGGTGGAGATACCCCAGGGAGGAAGTGGCGAAAGGTGAGCATGGGAACACCCCTCTTTAATCCCACAAGGTGCGTCAGGGAAAGTTGGATTTCATTTAGCGCGGGATGGAGACATCTCTCCGCACGCTGCCACCAGGCTCAGTGGGTCAGAGGAAGTGAGGCTCCTCTCCCTCCTACCTCAGGTGATGCGTGTGCGACCCCAGCCGTGAGTCTGACCTCCTTTCCCTCCCGCCCACCAGTCTCCACCCCTTTCAAGGCTGGGACTTTTTTAAGGCCGGATTCGTCAGGGGTGAGCCATTTGCTCAAGGAACGCGGAATCTGGAGGGAGCTGAATGACGAGCTGGCGGGAGAGGAGCTGTGTCCAAGAGTAAGGTAGGGACTGTTCTGTCCGGGTACCGAGCGGGAGGAGGGAGCACGCGGATGGCTGCTTGAGCCCCGGGTCAGAGGTGGCTGGCTGGCTGGCTCCACAGGGACGTTTGCCGGTCTTCCCGAAGCCCAGAGGCTCCAAGGAAACATCCAGCGGCAGGAGAGGACGCGCACTGTCGCACACGCCTCTCAAAGGCCGCTGGGGCTCCGGCGCGGCGCAGCGGACCCGGGGGCGGTAGCACCACGCAGTGAGCTCGGGCAGCGGGTCCCCCGGACCCCGGGCGGATGGGCGCTGGGACCCGCTCGCTCCAGGCGCGTAGAGCCGGCTCCCGGTTCCCGTCACTACTCTGACTGCGTTTCCCCAGCGCCCCGCCTCCAGGGCAGCAAGCGAAGGAAAGGGGCCGGGCCGAGGGTGATCCCGCCCCCTCCCCAGTCCCTGATTGGCTGCTGCTGTTGTCCATCCGAGAATCTATTTTTGATGGAGGGGGGTTGCCACCCAGTCTGCCCCAGATCACGTTTGCCACCGGCAGCCAACCAGTTGGGCCCAAGTCCGCGGGCAAGAAGCGATTGGGGGCGAGTGAGCTCGGCCCCCCGGTCCCCCGTCCGGGTGCCCCCCCGCCGGGCCTGAAGCGGTGTATCCTGCCCTCCCCGGTCACCTCCCACGCGTGGAAGCGGAGCGGCGGCCTCGCTGTAACGCAGAAGCGAAATGTAGCCAGCCGGGTGTCGCGGCTGGACGCTCGCCTTGGCTGGGGGTGTGGGGGGGGCACGCCGGGGGCCAAGGAGGACTGCCGAGGAGGAGTGATGAGAAGAGGGGGTACCCTGCACCCCCCGAGACCACGGGCCCCGTTGCCACTCGCCAGGCGCCCCCCTTCCTCCCAAGCGAGAGGCAGGTCAGTCCTGTGGGGTCCTGGGGCGGGGAGGGGGTGGTTGAGGGCGGGAGTCCTGGCGCGCAGCGCATTTGCTGAATCTGAGTGGTGGAGAGACCGAGGAGGCCACCCAGTTACTTTCTCTCCCTCCTCGGGGTTGGGGATACTAAAATGGGTCTTTTTTGTCCCCGCCTGGGAGGAGGGGATAGGGCGTCCTGGTTCACTTTTGCTTCTTTCGTCCCAGGGCCTTAGGCCCATCTGAAGTCTCTTTACTGGGGGAGTGGTGAGGGAGGACTGGCTTCCCCTCCTGCGAGCCCCCTCTCAGGTTCAGTGGCCTGCCAGGAACACAGGAGGGAGGCGGGGGTGTCAGCTTTTAGCGGACTCAGAAACTTTTCTGGCATAGGGGCCCTAGGACTCAGAGGTTTCCTCCTGGATCTCTGGTGAGGGAGTTTGAAAGAACCACAGTACTGTGTTTAAGGAGATTGAAAAAGGGAGCCCTGATGGGTGACTGAATTGATAGAGGAAACAGTTCTCCTGGCCAGTTCCTGGGGTTTGATACCGCCTTTCCTAAACTGAAGTTGACTATTTGTGTGTGTTTGGAATACTTAAGGACCTGTTCCTCTTACGTGGTGGAACTCTCTTTAAATTTATTTTTTACGAATAAGAGTTCTTCTGGTGAAATGGAATAGGATGCGAGTCCATGAGGAATTAGGAAGCCTGGGGATTCCTTTAGGCAAAGAGAAGTGGAGCCATTACAGCTAAAGAGATGCATTTGGAGCAAGTGCATATTGGCTTAGGGTGCTTTGGTTTTTGTTTGGGGTTTTTTTTTTTTATTGCTACTTTTGTTTTTTTGTTTTTGTTTCTAAGAATTCCACTATATCCAACTCTCAGTAACCCTGGGGAACAGGAGGAGCCTAATTAACTGAAATGCGTGGGTAATAAGCAATCATTTTATGCTCTGTCCCTTCTAACTGAGATAACTCCGTTGTCCTATCTGACAAGCTCACAGGGCCATGAGCTGGGGGAGAGGGGGAGAGACAGAGGCCTGGATCCGAGTCAGCTGTCTGAGCTCTTTGTAACACTGTTGACTCTCAAGGGCAGGAGTGGGTAGGCCTCTGGCTCTTGGCCTTGGTCTGGCAGGCTTGCCCCACTGCCCAGGGAGTCCTCCTAGCTTTGTTTTGTTTTCTCAGAAGCTAGAGCGTTCTGGGGTCTGGGGGACTTCACGCAGCAATCAGTTTCTCCCTGTTTCTTCGCCCTGTGTGACTGTCTTTCTGTTGCTGTCTTGTGATGATAAGCAGTCACTTTATACAGGGGTGGCTGTGTGGCAGGGAGTTTGTGACTGAATTTATAACTGAACCCCACTTAAATAATGGAGGGGCATTCAAGAAGGGGTCTTGCTGAGGACATACCTACCCACCCCCAGTTGCTGAGGAAACAATGCAGAGGGCACTTGCATGGCATCTTCCCAATCCCAGGCTGGTCACATCTCATTGCTGGTGACCATGGTGGTGATCCCCCAGGAGGGTTGCTGGTGGGGAGGATGGCAGGGATAGCTCCTGCTGAGCCTCCAGATGGAGCAGTGCAGGACTAAATAATTTTTGCGGAAAAAAGGAGGCAAATAGCAAACTCTATAACTATATGACGAACTCCTAACTGCCTTGGGGGGAAATTCTCCCAGTAGGAGCTGTCCTTTGCTATAACGTAATGTTCTTTTTCTTTTCTTTCTCCTTCCCACATAAGGTGTTCCACACTGATTCTCGTGACTTTAAGGACCAGGGATTTGAAGAGGTATTAGCTCTTCCCAGGAAGAGAGGAAGTTTCTGGAAGAGAAGGGAAAGACAGCAGACGCTGCACTGGGACCAGCAGAGCCTGAGGAGCTGTGGGAAGCTGACAGAGCCCAGCCAAAGCAGTGGGAAGAAGCCACAGTCCCAGGCCGGCACTGTGTTCTGAAAGATTTGAACTCAAGCTGCTTTTCAAGGAGGAGGGGCCCCTACAGAGGGTACCCCAGACTTTGGTTGAGCTCTTCTACTCTGGATGCCCCCTACTCCCAGGAGCCTGCCGCTGAGAACCAAAGAAGATAAGAGGACAGATACATTTTCTTCAAGCACAGAGCTGGTGGGTTGGAGTCAGGCATCTGCACCCCTAGTGGCTGTCTGGTGAGGAGTTTCTTGTTTCTGCCCAGCTTGTGGCTTCAGTGCTTGATGGGGCTGCCTGTTGGTGGATCAGTTTTTGCAGTGCCTGGTAGGAGTGGAGAGCCGTGGGAAGAGGTCCCGCGGCGCCCAAGCCTGGGTTCACCCCAAGACTAAGTTCTTTCCCAAGTTAGAGAAGGAGAGAGAAAGCAAAAAGAAGAGAGGAAAGTTCTCCCTTCCCCTCCTCCCTGCCTGTCATGTCCTCTAAGCCAGAGCCGAAGGACGTCCACCAACTGAACGGGACTGGCCCTTCTGCCTCTCCCTGCTCTTCAGATGGCCCAGGGAGAGAGCCCTTGGCTGGGACCTCAGAGTTCCTGGGGCCTGATGGGGCTGGGGTAGAGGTGGTGATTGAGTCTCGGGCCAACGCCAAGGGGGTTCGGGAGGAGGACGCCCTGCTGGAGAACGGGAGCCAGAGCAACGAAAGTGACGACGTCAGCACAGACCGTGGCCCTGCGCCACCCTCCCCGCTCAAGGAGACCTCCTTTTCCATTGGGCTGCAAGTGCTGTTTCCATTCCTTCTGGCAGGCTTTGGGACTGTGGCTGCCGGCATGGTGTTGGACATCGTGCAGGTAGGACCTGAGTAGGGCAGCTCTTGACTATGAGCCCAGGGCCACCTTTGCCTGCTGGGAAACTTGGAACTTCCTCTCTACCTCCCTGTCAGAAGTGGCTGCTGCTTCCTAGAATACTGTTTCCCTTTGGATCATGTCCTTGGTTTCTTCTTGGTCTAGTTCCTTCCTACAGAAGCCTCAAGGAAGCCGAGTAGCCCCGGGGAGGCAGTCAGGGCAGTATTGCTAAATAGAAACAGAATTGGCTCCAGAGCTCAGGCTTGGGAGAGGAAAGATGGAACAGGGTGGTTGCTTGCCATCTCTCCCAAGCATTCCTGCCGAGCCCACCTCAGTAGGAGACATTTACAAGGGTCTCCTCTTTATGCCTTCTCTCCCCTGCATTTGTGGTTTCAAGGATACCCATAATAGAAAGCTCAGTTTCAAGCCTCTCCTCCATCCCCCTACTGGGCAGGAATTTGTTCAGCTGCCAAGAGGGTCTCAAATTAAGTGGGAAGGCTCTTGAAGGCATTTTGCTTTGCTTATCTTCCTGTAACCTTGGCATAATCCCCTTGGGGAGGGGGGTTGGACACTTGCTGTCTGATGCATGATTCGGAGATTTGGTGTAACAAGACCCAAAAGCACTAATTATCTGCTGTAAATGGGGACAAAATGTAACTAGGCCTGGGCAGAACTGTCTCTCCTCTTTGCTCCTTACCTGTCATTCTGAACCTGCCCTGGGCAAAGAGGGTTCTTTTTGAGGACATTGGGTAGAACGAAGTATGAGAGTCGGAGGGACCTGGAAGCTAAGAGCCAGAGACGTGCTATGTTAATTTATTGTGAGTCAGGACTTATAAAGAACCTCCAGGTCCAAGAGATAAAGTTTTGTTTTTAGATGAAAGTCTTTTAGGCACAGTGTGGCACACCAAACTTTTTGAAGGTGCTGGGTTTATCTAAGTAATTCAGCAATGTGTATCAAATTCCTGCTGAATGCTGGCCTCTGTCCTAGGTACTCAGAGAAATATTAATACTGAGGCAGAAGGAGATCTGGCTTTTGCTTTTTGGGACCCCCAGTGTTCCCTGACTATGATGTCTCCCAGAAGGACACGAAGCTTAGCGTCACCTTCCCTGTGCCAAGCCAACCCTACAGACCATAGTGATATAGAGTCCTGCTGGTAGGTCTCGCCATGCCTGTGTCCCGGGAGACTGAAGATGGTTGGTTCTTGATAGTGTGTGCACATGGAGTACTTTGACTTGAGCCCTTCAGGGGAACCCTGAACCGTTGATTGCTCATGAGAATGATGTTTAAATCATGCCAAAGTGCCTTGCACTGCCTCCCCTTTCCCCAAACCTGTTACCTTGAAGATTATTCCTGCATGGAGGTTGGGAAGCCAGGCTGGAGCTTTGGGTTCCTCCCCCTAGTGGCTGTTCCTGCCCCTAGGGCAGTGACTGGGACAGTAGGAGGAGGAGAAAGAGACTAGGGTAACATTTTTCTCCACCTCTTCTATTCTTTTCCTGTGGCCTCAGTTCTCATTCTTGAAGTTTTTGCATTCTGGTTTGATACCTACAAAGGGGTGCAGAACCAGCGTCCAGAGGTGAACTGAAGAGGGTTGTCTTATTTTCTGGATAATAATAATGGTATTGGGGAAGCATTTGGGGGGCTATTCTGAAGGCCCATGAGGTAGGATCCATAATCATCTCCATTTTGTAGGTAGGGAACCTGTAGCTTAGAGGGATTAGGTAACTTGTCCCTGGTCATCTGACCCTAGAGCCCACACCACTAACCCCTGTGGCCTTCACCATGGCCATGGTTTACCAGTTGGTTAAAAACTCAGAGAAGGGGCCAAGTGCAGTGGCTCATGCCTGTAATCCCAGCACTTCGGGAGGCCAAGGCAGGTGGATCGCCTGAGGTCAGGAGTTTGAGACCAGCCTGGCCAATATGGTGAAACCCCATCTCTACTAAAAATACAAAAAAATTAGCTGGGCATGGTGGCGGGCACCTGTAGTCCCAGCTACTCGGAAGCTGAGGCAAGAGAATCGTTTGAGCCCAAGAAGTGGAGGCTGCAGTGAGCCAAGATCGCGCCACTGCACTCCAGCCTGGATGACAGAGCAAGACTCCACTCAAAAACAAAACAAACAAAAAAAAAAACTCTGGCTGGGCATGGTGGCTTATGCTTATAATTCCAGCACTTTTGGAGGCTGAGGCCAGAGGATCGCTTGAAGCCAGGAGTTCAAGACCAGCCTGGGCAACAAAGTGAGACCTTATCTCTACCAAAAAAAAAAAAAAATTAGTCAGACATGTTGGCATTCTCTTATAATTCCAGCACTTTGAGAGGCTGAGGTAGGAATGATCACTTGAGCCCAGGAGTTTGAAGTCGCAATGAGCTATGATTGTTCCACTGCACTCCAGCCTCAGCGACAGAGCCAAACTCTGTCTCAAAAAAAAAAAAAAAAAAAAAGACTCTAGGAGAAGCCTATTTTCTTTGTCTTTTCTTGAAGAACTGGGTGGACTAGAATCTGGATTAATTAGAGTTATCTTCTGAAGTGAGCAAGAATACAAGTTCTTAGATGGGGTAGGGAGGGACCCCCACATATACACCACACCCCTACCCATCCCACACACTTAGATTCCAAAGCTTCTGATGTGTTGCCCCACCCCCACTCCAGGCGCATGAGCTGGAGACTTTGAGAGGCCTAGGTAGGGAACCTTTGGAGCTGCTGTCAGTGTGGCACCTTGGCTGACCCCAGAGCTAGGGTCCACTTGGTGTGGATGACAATGGCAGGTTTGTCCATGTCCTCCTCCCCCAGTCTTCCTGCTACAGCTCTGGCTGGAGCAGGCCCTGCAGATGGCAACAGTGAGATGGCAGGAGGGGGTGAGTGCAGAGGGACCGAGACATGGGACCACAGAGAGATTCTTATTCCACATCCACAGGAGTGAAAGCGGGACTGACAATCTCAGATTCAGGAAGAGCAGGACGGTTTCTAAGGATTCACACCTATATTACCCCTTCATAAGCTAAGACGGCCTTCAGTAAGACAGAGTCTGAAAGTGCCCCAAGACCCTGGGGCCATCTGGAGAAGCTGGCTATGGAGTGTCCCCAGTGTCTTGGAGCAACTGAGCAGGAGTCCGTGTTGGCCATGGTTCAGATGTTTCCTTGGTCCAGGGCCCCCATCTTTCCTTGCTGCTACAGAAAACTTGCTTTCTCTTTCACCAATGCGATGCAAAAAAAAAATTAAATTGTAATTTTAATTTAAAAGAAAAAGAAAACCCACTCTCTTCCTAGAAGGCTCATTTCTGCCTCCTCTTATCTGCCCTCTGGTAAATGTGCACAGCAGCATCTGCAGTGAAATAAGGGGCTGGTACTGGCCCAAAGTAGGAAAAGAATAAATGGACGTCCATCTGCTCTAACTTCCCAACCATGGCTGAAAGTTCCCGCAGCATCTGGAAGGGAAGCAGGCTGGGGCCTGGTGTTGGCTTCTGAAGGGGGTTGGGATATGGGAGCCTCCTCACTGCAGGAGCCTTGTGCCCATCTGCCCAGTTTGGTCCTAGGCTGCTCCGGACGTCTCACTCCCTTTATCTGTCAGCCTTTGTGAGGGATGGGGTGGCAGGAAGTAGTGTGCCCATCTGCACTTTAATTCCCAGCTCGATTAAGATGGGTCCTTATTTTAGCTCACTACTCACCTGCTAAGGATCTCGAACAAAGCAGACCCTGCTGTGTATACAGAAGTCTACAGCAATGAAAGTGGATGGCAAGCGTGGCCTTGGGGAAGTAGAGTGGGAATGAAGTATTCCTCCTGGGCCTGGCCTGCTCCTGTGGTCGCAGCATCCCTAGGCGGGACACTCATACCTGCTTCACTTGACTACCCCTTCTGCTTTTCCCATCTCTGTCCCCTGCCTGCTGTCAGGGACCCATTTGCTTTGCTCCTGCTTTGTACCGCACCGTATATCCAGGTGTTGCCCTAAAGCCCTTTCCTGGACACCTAGAGGATGCCTCTTGGAAGAGCCTCAGACAGGTGAAGCCTGGGGTTACTGCAGTCTCATCTGACCCAGTCCTTACCCTAAAAGATCAGCTCCAGCCCAGCTTCTCCCACAGGAGCCGATTCTCCCACAGTCTGGAGCCTAAAGCTTGTATCTGGGAATTTAAGTCTTCTTAATGTCTTGATTCCTGGCTCTGACTTTCTTCCCTGCTGCTACCCTCCTGAGGTGGCTCAGGCCAGAACCCTTGAAGGCAGTTCGCGGTCAGTGTATGAGCTTGGAGTAGGTGAGGGGTGGAAGAGGCGCATTGGAAGGGCAAGGAAGAGGTACTGGCAGGACCACCGAGGATCGAGACTTGCGATTGCTGTGCCTCAGGATTCGTTTTGGCTATGGGGGAGGCAGTCTCTTCCCTCACCTCCAGAATACCAAGGATCCATGAGCCCCTCACCCCAAGGTTAGAGAAGGAAAGAGATGAGGGGGCTACATTTCTGAGAAGCAGTTAAAATTTAGATGTTCCCCTCACCCCCAAGCAGGGCAGCACTTCCCGGAACGTGCCCTTTTTCATCCCCGTCAGAGCAGGAAGGCGTGGGTGGCTGCTTGGCGGACGGGTGTGACTTCAGGGGCAGATACTCCCAGCCTGGATGAACAGGATGGGGCTGAATTTGGCCAAAGGAGGAAGAAGAGCTACTTACTGTCTGCCCCTGCCACATCCTGCCTACTCCTAACCTCAGGGCCACCCTGATTCCTGGGCTGGTTCCACATCTCCAGCCTCCAGCATCTCTTCCCAGAGTCCTATGCGTGCCCATGTGTCAGAGGCTTTCTGCCTGAGCTGCAGCTTTGAGAGGGTTTGTGGGTGAAGAAAGTATGTGTGCAGGAATTGGCTTCTCTGACCCAAGTGCCAACTCGGGGCTTTGCTGGCCCAGGGTCAGGTAGTGTGAGGTTCCAGGCTATATTCTGTAAGAGTCAGGAAGACTTTTGCACAGGGGCTCTTACTGTGACTGCTCCCTCTCATTGCCTGTCTGTCTCTCATCCCATGCTCCTAAAAGTCCGTACTTTGTAGGTCCTCCTATAGCTATAAGGAGAGAGTGCATTGTGCTGGGAGGTGGAGAGATTTGGGGGTGCTTATGGTAGCAACCAGAGGAACTTAGCTGAGCTTTATACATTTTTTGTTAAATAATAATAAAAGCAAGCAATATTAGTTACAAACAGCTCAGAAAACATTGCTTGCATACATGTGGAGTCTTCTTCTGGGTTTTTTCTTTCTACGAGTACATATACATTAAAAAATATACCTACCTGCAGAAGTGAGATTTTCATGGAGCTGGCAGCTTGGCAGCAGGGTAGAGCCAGTGTTTTGGGGTGAAGATGAGATCTGAGGCTGTGCTCTGAGAGAAGCTTTGAAAGCCCACAAGGAAGGGGAGAAGACGGGAATTTTTCCCCTCTCTGGAACTGGTTTGGGAGGAAGCAGGAGGCGAAGCAGAGCAAGGCCGGACTGCAGGGAGCTGGAGCCTCAGTGGTATGTACCAGCCATGTTCAAGAGTAACAATCCCCAAGTTGCTCCAGGGCAGATGGGGCTCACTGGGGCTGCCTTCACTCTGGGGGGTCTGAGGGTGGGAAGGGATTTACCTCCCTTCAGTGTTTGGAGGGGGCTGGCTCATCCTGTGGCTGCCTGGAAGCCCAGTAACTGTTGTTGAGATGGGGGGCTGTCTCCTCCCCATTGTTAGTCCTTACGGTGGGGCTTCCCTAAGGAGAGTCCCAGGTCTTGGCCAGACCAGGAGCGCAGGCAAGCGTATGCTCCAGCCCCATTGAAATGAGCCCTTCCCCAGGGTCCTGTGAGGCCTCCCACCCCATCCACACAGGGACAGCTCTGACAAGAAAAGAGAGGTTCTTGCCTTATAGGGCCACCCAGTACCCAGCCTCTCCTGGTCTCAAGCCCTAGCCCCACCACCTCTGATAGCCTTGCTTTTTGGTTATTGTGGTAAAAAATATGTAACATAAAATTTACCGTCTTAACCCTTTTTAAGTGTGCTATTCAATAGTATTAAGTATATTCACCTCGTTGTACAACAGATCTCCAGAACTTCTCATCTTCCCCAGTTGAAGCTCTGTACCTATTAAACACTCACTCTTTTCCCTGCTACCCCAGCCCCTTGTTTCCACCATTCTTCTTTCTGCCTCTATGAATTTGACTACTTAGGCTGGGCACGGTGCCTCATACCTGTAGTCCCAACACTTTGGAGGTCTAGGCGAGAGGATCCTTTGAGCCCAGGAGTTCGAGACCAGCCTGGGCAATATAGTGAAACCCCTGTCTCTACAAAAAATATAAAAATTAGCCAGGTGTGGTGGTGCATACCTGTAGTCCCAGCTACCCGAGAGACTGAGATGGGAGGATGGCTGGAGCCTGAAGCCATGATTGTGCCATTGCACTCCAGCCTGGGCCACAGAGTGAGACTGTGTCTCAAAAAAAAGAAGTTGACTACTTTGGATACCTCAGATAAGTGGAATCATACAGTGTTTTTTATGACTAGAGTAATGTCCTCAAGGTTCATCCATGTTATGGCATATGACAGGATTTCCTTCCTTTTTAAGGCTGAGAAATATTCCATGGTATGTATGTACCACACTTTGCATATTTTGTTTATCCGTTCATTCCTTGATGGACATTTGGGTTGCTTCTACCTCTTGGTTATTGCATATAGTGCTACAATGAACATGGGCATACTAGTATATCTTCAAGACCTTGCTTTCTATTCTTTTGGATAAATATCCAGAAGTAGGATTGCTGGATCATGTGGTAGTTTTATTTTTAATTTTTTGAGGAACCACCATACTGTTTTTCATAGCAGTTGCACCACTTTATAGTCCCACCAAGAGTGCACAAGGGTTCCAATCTCCACATGCTTTTTTTTTCTCTTGAGACAGAGTCTTGCTCTGTCACCCAGGCTGGAGTGCAGTGGCACAGTCTCGGCTCACTGCAACCTCTGCCTCCCAGGTTCAAGCGATTCTCCTGCCTCAGCCTTTAAAGTAGCTGGGATTATAGGTGTGCGCACCACTCTCGGCTAATTTTTGTATTTTTAGTAAAAACAGGGTTTCACCATGTTTGCCAGGCTGGTCTCCAACTCCTGACCTCAAGTGATCCACTCGCCTCGGCCTCCCAAGGTGCTGGGATTACAGGCATGAGCCACTACGCCCAGCCCAATCTCTACATATTGCTAACACTGATTATTTTCTGGGTTTTTAAATAGTAACCATTCCTAAGGGGCATGAGGTGATCTCTTACTAATCTACAGTATTGCTCATCTTTATTTTATTTATTTTATTTTATTTTATTTTATTTCATTTTTGAGATGGAGTTTCACTCTTGTTGCCCAGGCTGGAGTGCAGTGGTGCGATCTTGGCTCCCTGCAACCTCCACCTCTTGGGTTCAAGCAATTCTCCTGCCTCAGCCTCCCGATAAGCTGGGACTACAGGCATGTGCCACCACGCCCAGCTAATTTTGTATTTTTAGTAGAGACGGGGTTTCTCCATGTTGGTCAGGCTGGTCTCAAACTCCTGGCCTCAGGTGATCCGCCTGCCTCGGCCTCCCAAAGTGCTGGGATTACAGGCGTGAGCGACCGCACCCGCCCACTGCTCATCTTTCACGACAGAGTGTGGGTGTTGGAAATGCCTTGAGAGACCATCTGACTGGTCCCTGAATTGAACATTTTTCAAGAGCTTGAGGCCCTTGTAACTTGTCTAAGGTGTCCAGCTGGTCTACCTGAGGAGGCATATTGGGGAGATAAGCAGGAGGCCCGTCCCTGCTGTCTCCTGTCGGAGACCCAAGGCTCTCGGTCCAGTGCCCTTGCCCAACATAGTCCTTGGCCTCCCAGCCATGATACCCAGACCAACCCATATATATCCGCCTGGCCTGCCTCCTCCTCCCTCTCCAAACCTGGAGGCTTTCCATTCTTAAAACAAATAAAGGAAACCACCTACCCGGTTAGGGCCAGGAAGGGAGACACAATCCTAACCTTTTTTGCAAGTCCTCAGTTTCAGTTGCAAGTAAAGTAGCTTTCAAATAGCCAGTCCTGGCTCCTGTAATCTTCTTAGCACTAACTAGTAGAATACACTCTGGACCCCAGTTTCCTCATTCACAAAATAAGAATAAAATAGCCCCTACCTTATTGGGTTGTTAAGATAATTAAAAGAGAAATACATGGAGATCACTTAGCCTAGCACATAATCAGTCCTTAATAGATGTTAACCAAAGACATTAGTAGGAGAGCCAGGATTGATTGTCTTGGGACTAGAATTCAGGTCTCCTGACTCCCGTCCAGGGCGCTTCCTACAGGAGTACACTTGCTTCTCCTAACTGAGAGACTGAGGAAGGTATGTGGGGTAAGGCAGTGCACAGAGGAATAAAAAGCCTCTTACAGGCCAGCATTCAGAGGTCTGGGGGCCACAGTCTTAATTCAGAGCCTGTTCAGAAGGAGAGTTGCTGTGGCTGAGGCCCAAAGCCCTTGGAGATAGAAACCAAACAAACTCTCTAATCTCCCCAGCCTCGGCCCCAGCCCCGTGGAGCCCAACTCTCCACAGCTGAGACAACAGAGAAACTGGACTGAAAGCAAAGGGGCCAGGGATTGCAATTTGAGGGGGGATTGCAAAGGATTTCTAGGGTGGCAGGCAGTCCAGGGCAGCTCAGCTGTGTGGGTCCCCATTACCCTTCCCCACCCACCTCCAGGAAAGCAGACAGAGGAGGTAGTGCCAGACTGAGAGTCTCCCAACCGGCAGAGACCCTCTCCATCTCCCTGGTTCTGGGTAGCAGGAAGGGGGGTTGTGTTGTTTGAAGGACCATGGGCTTGGTTTCGTTCCAGGGTTCTTGGAGGAAAGGTGGCTAGCGTGCTCACTCCCTGCTGATTCTATTTCCTCCTCAAACCCCTGATCTCAGACTACCTGTTGAACCTCAATGCCCACCCTTTGGGGCACTGAAATTCCTGGGTTCTGTTTTCACCTTGTAGCACTGGGAAGTCTTCCAGAAGGTGACAGAGGTCTTCATCCTAGTGCCTGCGCTACTGGGGCTCAAAGGGAACCTGGAAATGACCCTGGCATCAAGGCTTTCCACTGCAGTGAGTGTCCTGGCTGGGAGGAGCGGGGCACAGAGAGGACTCTGGGCAGCACAGAGCCAGAGACTGGGAGAGGGCTATGGGCCCTTCTCCACTACCCAGGCCTGGAGTGTGGGACTGGGGTGGGAAGGGAGGGCCTGCCTGGGCAGGTGTAGGGAGATCCCAGGCTGGGTGTCCTGCTCCTGGGCAGGGGCTCCCTGCCCAAAGTGGTTCCCAGGCTTGGTTTCTGGATGTCCCAGCCACCCCTGGACTCCTGCCCCACCCCCTACCTCTCAACCACCTCGTGACTGTTTGTGCAGCTTTGACAGGCAGGCATCATGCTGGTTCCTCCACCCGCACAGATGGGGGCCTCCTCTGATCTCCAGCCCTGCTTTGCAGCTGGGCAGGAGCAGAGCCAGGCCCTCCCAGCACCCCCAGTCCCCCAGCCCTCCCATTCCCTTTACCCATGGCAGCTTGCTCTTCTTTAAGGGAACAGACAGAGAGGAACTGCTCGTCACTCCTACCTCCCGCAGTCTTGAGCCATGACATTCCGGGCCTGAACAGATACAGGGCCCTGGGTTGGAGGTGGGAGATGATAAAACTCAGGAGGCCTGGGATGTCCCTGCACGGCCAAGAGTCTAGAGAAGGTGACAGAGAGAAGTGGCATCCAACTTAACCCACCCTGACTTGCCCTACCCAACTTCTGGCCCATGCCCCCCTCTCCTTCCCGAATACTCTTGGAGCCTCAGTCCTGCACCAGCAGCTGACCTTTCCTTCCTTGGGATAGCAGGCTGGCTTCAGAGTCAGGGACTGGGTTGTTCTGACCCATGCAGGAGTGGGCTGCCCAGATAAGCAGGGCAAAGAATGGAATTTGCCTCTGCTCAGCTGGTGTCCTGAGAGGAAGAGAGGCGACTGCCTAGGGGACCCCCCTCCCATCCCCTACCCAGCTGCAGGAGCTCAGCTTTAGCTCCTTCCCTCTTGCCTCAGTTTCTCTGATCCTGCTTCACCTTTCCAGGACTGTCAGGTCCTGCTCTCAGAGTCTTAGGCCACATGTACTGCCTCATGATCTAGGCAGGAGCCTAATGGATGGAACTTCAGGCCTTTTCCAGCCTGGAGCTCCAGCTCCTTGCCCTCCCTCTCCCAGGCCAACATCGGACACATGGACACACCCAAGGAGCTCTGGCGGATGATCACTGGGAACATGGCCCTCATCCAGGTAAGAAGGCAGGGACCAGAGAGGGTGGGCTAAGCTTCCCCTTAGTCAGGAATCTCTGAAAGGCTTAGGTCAGCCCCAGCAGGCTCCTGAGTAAGTCTCCAGTATCCCACTGAGCTGGCTTCCCCCAGAGTAGCTCTAGGAGATAACTAGGTTACCCAAGAAAATGCCTAGGATGAGGAGAGCCCAGCATCACCCATTCCAGTTCTCAGTTTCTGGTGGTGCAGGTGCCTTTGAGTCCCAGCAGATCCTGGCAATATGAGCAGACTCAGGAGTGACGAGATGTCCTGTGCCACTGCTGTTCCATCTCCCCATGAGACCACACAGGTTCAGACCGGGAGCCTTCCCCCTTGAGGCCCAGGCCTTGACTCTAGGTGGAAGGCTCCGACTCTGTTGAACCTCACTCCCATCCCCAGAGGCACACTCCTTCAGCCAATAACATGTTCTGGGCTCCTGCAGAGTGCACTGCCCAGTACTAGTGTCTGGTGTGAACCTAAATAAATAAAGACATCCTTCCAGCCTGGGAAGTCCAGCCTGGACAGTGCAGTCCAGCCTGCCTCCTGGGGCTACTGCCAGCCAGGAAGAGGTCTGCCCAGATGCTCATGACCTCAGCTTAGGAAGCCCACTGCTCTCAGGGCTTTCCAAGTTACCACTCCTGTCCCCAGGTGCAGGCCACGGTGGTGGGCTTCCTGGCGTCCATCGCAGCTGTCGTCTTTGGCTGGATCCCTGATGGCCACTTCAGTATTCCGCACGCCTTCCTGCTCTGTGCTAGCAGCGTGGCCACAGCCTTCATTGCCTCCCTGGTACTGGGTAAGGAAGGGAGGGCGTAGAGGAGTAAGGAGTGCCACCCCAGAGGTGTTGGCTGCACCTGGCACTCCACTGTCTTTTTGTTTGTTGAGACTCCTTTATCTCTTCTCACCCTGCCTGCCCCTCCCACTTCCTCACCAGGTATGATCATGATTGGAGTCATCATTGGCTCTCGCAAGATTGGGATCAACCCAGACAACGTGGCCACACCCATTGCTGCCAGCCTGGGCGACCTCATCACCTTGGCGCTGCTCTCAGGCATCAGCTGGGGACTCTACCTGGAACTGAGTGAGCCACCAAGAGTGTGGCTCGGGTGGAGTCCTGGGTGGGGTTGGGAGAGATGGTAGTAGTTTGGAAATGTGCAAGAGTTTCTTCTGTGTTCTTAAACTATTTGGTTTGAACACAGGTTGTAATAATTCCTGATCTTAGAGATGTGAAGCTAAGTACTGATCTCAAATTCAAGCAGGCATCAGGGTCGGGGAAAAGTATCAGAAGTATATTCCTGTTTGGTCATGCATATTCTTACTTCTCTTGGAGGGATGAGGTGGCAAGAGTAAAGGAAAGGAACCAGAGGCTGGGATCTGCTTGCAAAATGAAGAAACGGGTGGGAGATGGTGATTTCTGGGATCCGATCAAGAGACCGAGAGTGTCTGTCCTCTGGTCTCTGTCCCTAATTGGTTCAGTGCCTGGCTAGCTCTCTACCTTGGTTTCCCCATCCATAAAATGAAAAAGGCTGGTACCACCTACCTCCTGAGCTGCCAGTGAAGATCAAATGGGGTAGTGTGTTTACTGGCATTTAGTGTAGTCTTGCTATTGATCTGTTGGGACATTTTCAGGCTAAGCCAGGGAGAAACTTGGAGTAGGGAACCACAGTGCTTATCTCCCTCTCACCTCTGCCCTCTCAGATCACTGGCGATACATCTACCCACTGGTGTGTGCTTTCTTTGTGGCCCTGCTGCCTGTCTGGGTGGTGCTGGCCCGACGAAGCCCAGCCACGAGGGAGGTGTTGTACTCGGGCTGGGAGCCTGTTATCATTGCCATGGCCATCAGCAGGTAGGCTGGAGCCCTGAGTATCCACTCCTACCCCACTCCCACCCTGCCACAGACTTCTTTTTAAACCCTGGAGAGAGGGGGTGGGGGTCAGACCCTAGAAATGTGTTCATTAGTGTATCAGTCACATGTCCTTCTGTTGAAAATGACAGAAACCATCTGAACTGGGTTTCATTCCAAGGCAGAATGTATTGGCCCGGAGAACCAAAAAGGCACAGCTGAATTCAGGGACATACCTAAGATCAGGGCCCCAGTACTCTGTGACTCTCTGCTCTGCTCTTCTCTGTCATGGCCTGCAGCCCAGGTTTATGCTTTTCTTATTCCTACCAATTCCAGTGGGAAGAGAGAGTCTTTCTCCCACCAGTGCCACAAAGTCCCAGTATAGAGTTCCACTGCTTCTCATCTGGTGACATGATTCTCTCCAAACCAGTCAGCGTGGCCTCGGGGCTGCGATCCTCTGATTGGATGGACCTGGAGCCTAGCCATCACTGAGGCATTGTCACCTGAGCCACAGTCACTGAGCTTGAGAGAGGTGGTTCCCTGAGGAGGAGCCCAGAAAGGGCTCCATCACCAGAAAGGGAAGTAAATGCTGAGTGGGCAGAACAACAGAGGTCCTCAGCGGCAGATAGTCTCACAGGCTGCTCCTCCAGCCAACTTAGAGGGCAGGTACAGGAGGTGGTCGCCTGACCCAGTACCACCAGCTTGTTCTGGAGTCACTGCCCAGTCAGAATGTTATGAGCAGCACCTAATCCTGTCAAGGGAGGAAAGGACTGGACGATGAGGAACTCCTGAGAGCCACGGTGCTTCCCTTCATCTCCAATGATAGGTGGGCCTGGACCTCTCATCCCAGAGACTAAGGCAGAACCCTTCAGTGGTCTTTGCATCATTTTGTCTTTATGTCTCTATAGTGTGGGAGGCCTCATCTTGGACAAGACTGTCTCAGACCCCAACTTTGCGGGAATGGCTGTCTTCACGCCTGTGATTAATGGTGAGGTCTGGGCATCAGCTTTCGGAGGGCAGGGCTGGGGGAAGGAAAGGGACAGGAGAAGAGGACTTAAGGGGTTGGTTTCTGTATCAGTCAGGGTTCCAGTAGACAAGAGAATCTCGCTCAGATGTTTCAAGACCTTAATGAGGGGACTGCTTACATAGGTGGGAGCAGAGTAAAAGGACAGATAAGGGATGTTGAGGCACCCAGAGATTAGCAGCAATGGGAAGCCTCTAGTCCTAAAGGGTCAAGGGGAGTATCTTAGTCCATTATCTGTTGCTAGAACAGAATACTTGAAACTGGCTAATTTATAAAGAAAAGAGGTTTATTTGGCTTCCAGTTCTGGAAGCTGGGAAGTTCAAGATTGGGCAGCTGCTTCTCGTGAGGGCCTCATGCTGCATCCAGACATCCAAATGGAGAAACAGAAGGAAAAACTGAGCATGTGCAAAATGGGCGAAACAAGAGAAGCAAACCTCGCTTTATGACAACCCACTCTCATGGGAACTATACCTTTCCCAAGAAAGACATTAGTCCATCTTAATAACCTATTCAATCTTAAAGGCACCACCTCCCACCACCACATTTGGGAACCTCAACATGAGTTTTGATGGGGACAAACTATATTCAAACCATAGTAAGGAGGGAACAGCATTATAGGAGCCCAGTGAAAGCTCTGTCTTTGCCCCCAACGTGGGGAAGCCAATGCTGAAAAGCAGGGAGGGATTGGGAAAGACATACCTGATCTCTCTCTCCACCTGCCCTCTGGTCGCCTGCTGTTGCCTCCCACCGAACAAACACAATGGAAGCAGCCAGCAAGGGAGACTGGGTGATGCAGTCCATGGAGACCAGTCTCCCAGAGCTCAGAGCAAGACCGAGAAGAGCAGGGACCAGGTTGGGATGTGAGGACAACAGAGAAATCAGCACAGGTCCTGGCGGAGTTACCAGTTTCCAGAGTTTGGAGTTCAAACCTGATCCTTGAAACCGGTTACCAGAGCCAGCGTATGACCATAGGGTACCTGGGTCTGCTCAGAGTGTTGGAGAGCGGGTGAGGCAAGGCAGGGCTTCATCCCCTCAGCTGTGTAGGAAGGCAGGTGCCCATGCTGCACTGGTGGAGAAGTCAGGCTCTCTTGAGTCTGCAGATCTGCACGTATCCTTTCCAGCACTGTCACAGCTTTGCCAGGGGAACATGGAACTGCTGCATCTCCATAGAGGGGAGGATGAGGGAGCTGGAAGATTCCCTGGAAGCAGGGGTCTTTGTCTGCCTTCTTAGTGTCTTACTCTTCTTTTGGGGACTGGTGAATGGGTGATGCCCACATAGACCCTAAATTAAGACAGAGGACAGTGCCTCTATAGATAAAAGACAAAGAATGAGAAGATCATTTTGTTCCCACTCCTCCCCCTGACCCCTATCTGTGTCTAAGCCCATATCTGTCTCTGCAGGTGTTGGGGGCAATCTGGTGGCAGTGCAGGCCAGCCGTATCTCCACCTTCCTGCACATGAATGGAATGCCAGGAGAGAACTCTGAGCAAGCTCCTCGCCGCTGTCCCAGTCCTTGTACCACCTTCTTCAGCCCTGGTAACGGCAGATTCCCAGGCTCCCAGCCCTGGGGGGAGTGGGCCTACTGTTGATGAGCTTCACTTAAGAGACAGCTGGGGCCCAGATCCACAGGTTCTCCTTCTCTGCTGGGCTGTGCCAGCTGTTCTGAAGGGCAGAGCCCAGGCAGGAGGGCTGTCTTTTCCTAGAGCACCCTAGGGGTTGGAGACCACAGGATGGAGAAGTAGAGACATTCATCTGTCTGTTGCCCTGGGATATGGTGCAGTCCCTCCTGACTTTGAAAGGACTTCTGGGGCCAGGTCTTCTCCTCCCCTCCTCTTTACACCCTCTTTTCCCCAATTCCAGATGTGAATTCTCGCTCAGCCCGGGTCCTCTTCCTCCTCGTGGTCCCAGGACACCTGGTGTTCCTCTACACCATCAGCTGTATGCAGGGCGGGCACACCACCCTCACACTCATCTTCATCATCTTCTATATGACAGCTGCACTGCTCCAGGTACAAAGTGGCAAGAGCAGGGGCATGGGAAGGAACCAGGATGCCCTGCAGGGGTGGGAGAGGAGGCCAGACTTGGCCTCTTAGACACTCAACCTCCTCTTTCTCTGTGTCGGGGCAGCTGATAAACACCGGACAAAGGTGCAGGAGAACAGATGGTAGTTCCAGTAGAGTCACCAACATGCTGTGTGACTTTTACCTTGTTCTTTTAGTTCTCTGATCCTCAGCAATACCTTTGTAAATTGAGAGGAATGGACCAGGGGTGGTAGTTTTCATGCAGGTGGTTGTAGGATGCTGAGCATGTGTGATTTGCGTGCCACCCCCACTGGCCGCAGAGTTCCATGTGGCTCTGTTTTGCATGCTAGTCTTTCTGAGAAATTCATTTGCATAAAGGGTCCCATAGCTTGAAAAACTGTCAAAACCACTGTACTAGATAATCTGTCGGATCCTGTCTAGCCTTGCCATTCCATGATACCATGACAATTGCCATTCCATGATACCATTGACAATTGCCATTCCATGATACCGTGACAGTTGCCATTCCATGATACCGTGACAGTTGTCATTCCATGATACCGTGACAATTGCCATTCCATGATACCGTGACAATTGCCATTCCATGATACCGTGACACTTTCTCCCTTCTTGTATTATTACATTGTAAAAGCTTTTTATTTTGAAATCATTACAGATGTGTAAGAAGTTCTCAAAAAAAGGTTCAGAAATCCCATATACCATTACCCAGTTTCTCTCCATGGGAAAATAACATTTTGCGTAACTTTAGGACAGTATCAAAATCAGGAAATTAGCATTGATACGATCCACAGTGCTTATTCAGATCGCACTGGTTTTACATGCACTCGTGTGTGTGTGTGTGTGTGTGTGTGTGTGTGTGTTCGTGTTCTATGCAGTTTTTATCACAAGTGGAGGTTTGTGTGGCCACCACTATAACCAAAACACAGAAAACTGTTTCATCACCACAAGGCTCCCTTATGCTATCCCTTTACAGCTAGGTCCACCCTTATTATTACCCTTTAAATTTTTATAAGTTTGATTTTTGAACAGTCACATAGTTCAAAAATGTTTTAGGGTTCATAGTGAAACCTCAGTGAAAAGTCTTCTTTTCTGTCCTCTTCTTCACAGCCATCTGTTTTTCTCCTTCACAGACCATCAGTATTATCCCTTTGTTGTGTGTCCCTCAAACCTATTCTGTATTTATAAAAGTAAACATATATTTTTCTTATTTCCCTCCTCTTTTTTACACACATGTGGTATACTGTACACAGTCTGCACCCTGCATTTTTCACTTAAGTTTATCTTTGAGATCGTTCCATATCAGTACATAAAGAGAACAACACCCTGACAACACCCTGATTTTCTTACAGCTCCATCATATTCTATGATACACAGACCATAATTTTATTTCACCGGTGTATTGATTAACACCTGTCCCTCCAGCCCCCTCACCCCCAGCTTTAGAAAGGTTGTGTTCGGACATCTTGGCAGGGGCGGGGCTGAGAATCAGCCATATGCTGTTGCCCTGCAGCAGTTAGCCAAGCTGTCGCATTCCATTGCTACTGGGTTCCAGTAAAGCACGTGGTGGGAAGGTGGGGGTGGATATGCCAAGGGTCTGTGGTGGAGGTTTTCAGCTCATCTCTTGGCCTGGATTGGAAAGGATGAGCCTCGGTGCCATCACTCATGATGAATACCCTGGGAGACACTCTTGCCTCTGCTCTCCTCTCTAGATCTGTGGAGGGCCAGAGCGTGACACTTGATCCCCTGTAAAGGCTCTTATTGATCCCTTTGCCACCTCCTCCCAGCCGTGTGTCCTGGGGCCTGCTCGTGAGGCTGGAATGTCAGGACAGCTGCTACCATTCCCTTCCTAGGGCATGTCCCAAAGGCCTCCTGGCCATGCTCTTTATTTGGGACCCTTCTGCAGCTGCTGGAAAGGGTGTGAAGTTACGGAGGGCAGGGGAGCCAAGGCCATGGTATCACAAGACAGCTGTGTGCAGGGCAGGCGAGAATGTGAAGAGTCACCTCTGGCTTCCTTGAAGAGAGGGCAGGATTCTCTCAGGCAGAGCCTAAAATTTTAAAAAAAGAGAGAGAGGACAGGAGAGCAACCAAGATTGCCTAAAGATAGATATCACTTCTGGCTTCCGGATCCCTTAAGGGCTGTGGTTCCCGCATCTGGATCCCTTAGGGCAGAATTTTCATACCACAGTATTTACACAGTATAGTCAAGGGTAAAACCTCGCAGATGACTGACTGTATTGGAGCTTAACCGTCAGAAACTGTTTCATTCTCACGCAGATGCAGTCATTTAGGGGAGCCCAAATGTCAGGCACTGTGCAGATTCTAGGAGATTCAGGCCTGCCCCACCATGGTATTCTAGATCAAAGGCATCGCCAACTTAAAAGCACGTGTGAATCTTGTTAAATGCGGACTCTGACTCAGGAGGTCCAGAGATTCTGCATTTCTAACAAGCGCCCAGCTGTTGTTGATGCTGCTGGTCCTGGGCCCACTGGCAAGATTCTGGTCTGAGTCATTCTTAATTCTCTGTATGAATAGAAGGTAAGCAAGAGCACAGATACAAATCAAAGCCGCAGATCATGTCAAATGTGTTTTGAATTGGTATGCAGTGTCTGCTTTATATTAACATTGAGGTGACTTATTCACAATTCACCTTTATTAGGACTAATGTTAAAATAAACTTGCATTCTTTGAGCCCAAAGAATGGAGAGGAAATGGAATGGAAAGCCACAACAACAGAATGAAAAGGGTCAGGAGGAAGCCAGCTTGGGATGATCGTCTGTTACTTAGACAACTGCCAGCAGCAGCTTCAAACACTGTCCTTATACCACTGTGCCCAGAGAAGATATCCCTTTAGGAAAAGCTGACTCCAACAGCCAGCCCCCTGCCAGGCTCCTGGAAAGGCCAACATGGCAGGAATTGGAGTGACCCCAGAATAAGGTGACCCAGAGTTAGAGGCAAGAGGGCTGAGTTCCTGCAACAGGTAGGATCTAGGTCAGGAAGCTCCTCGTTTAGTAAACTTGGGAGCAGAATATAACGCTGATGTGGGTGACCCTGGGCCGTAGCAGCATCTTCCTTTCTAAAGAGCTCTCATTGTGCCTGTTGTCTGCTCAAGGTGGTAATTGTTGGGTGGAGGAACACAGAGAGGTTGCTGGAGTGGAGAGAGGAAGATAAAAAGTAAGGACTGTGGCCATCCAAGCCTTGTGAGGCACTGAATGGGTATGATCATGTGGCCTCTGGCTCCCCCTGGAGAGAGGGGATGGCTATAGGCTGGGCCCTTTTTGTCTCCCCAGGTGCTGATTCTCCTGTACATCGCAGACTGGATGGTGCACTGGATGTGGGGCCGGGGCCTGGACCCGGACAACTTCTCCATCCCATACTTGACTGCTCTGGGGGACCTGCTTGGCACTGGGCTCCTAGCACTCAGCTTCCATGTCCTCTGGCTCATAGGGGACCGAGACACGGATGTCGGGGACTAGCTTGGTCACTCAACCTTTTCCCCATCCCTCTGCACTTTCTATTTGAAATTTTTCTTTTGTTTCCCTGTCCGTACTCCACCCTACACTCCCACCTCTTTCTAGGACTTCACTTTGATACCAAATTCTCATTATTTTCAATGGGAATTTTTATACATTGAGCCAAGTTTGTATAGCAAGAATCCAGGAAAGACAGACGGCCTGAGATAAGCAGTACAAGTAGGTTTTTGAGACAATCACCAAGTGCAATTTCATGGTGGGTGCCTCCAGGTGATGTGGACTGGGGCAAGGGAGTTTTGTCTGGAATCTGGGGACATGGGGTTTGGCTTTAGCAACCTGTCTTGGCCCTAATGAGAAACCCTTTGTGAGTGGGCTCTGGGTTTTTGGTTTTGTTTTCTTTTTTATCTGTTTTGTTTTATTTTTGGTTGAACAGAGGGACAGAAGAATAAGTAACACTCCCAAACACAGACATACTTTTGTAGAAGTGGACCAGCTTCAAAGCTCTGGACAGGAGACAGCTGCTCCAGGCCCCTGTGATCCCAGCTCTGTTCTCTTGCCCTCTGGACCTAAGCCCTCCCACTCAGAAAGAGTAAGGTGGACTGACTTTTCAATGTGTGCACATGCCTCTTGTTCATTTACCTGATCAACATCAACAACCCCTCCCTCTGATCATTTCCAGTTGATTGTCATATTCAGGAAAAAATGGAACAGTGGACTCTTCTCTCTGTTGACCCATGTCCACCTATAGGTTCCCCAAAATCCACATTCTCCCTGGGCCCAGAGGACTGATTCTTTGTCTCTCTTCAACCTTCATCTCAAATTGTCTAAACACTACCTTCCCCAGAGCTTGCCAGGTTGGGTTTTGAGATTAGGGACAGGTCATGGGTATGTGGAGAATTGTTTGGAGGTTGAGGACAACCACGGGTGTCTCATTGCTGCCGTTTCTCCTGAGGACATAATCACTTGATCACCTTGGACTCTGTCACTTCCTAAAATTACTCATTCTGTCATGCCATAGAGGTCAGTTTTCTTCTTTCTTGGCTTCTGCCCACAAACATTCACCAATCATTCATTCGCTCATTCAGCAAATATGCAGCCTCTGCAAGATGAGCTCTCCTGCAGGCAAGCATGGTCTGAAACATTCTTTGAGCAGTATTTATTGAGTGCCTACTATGTGTTAGGTACTGTACCAGGCACTGACAAGCCAGTGGTAAGGGAAACACAGCTCTAACCTCACCTCATTCTCCAGGTTACAAAGGCCATGTGCCCCTTTCAATCTGGCAGAGAAAGTTTCCTCGTTGTAAGTATTTGCATCTACTTCAAGCCAGATTCTTCTGCCTCTTTCTCCTTACTAGACCCCAACTCTGTGCAATGCCGACCACAGCTAGAGCCACCAGCCCCATTGGTCAACCAGTGTTTATTTCCCTAAACGACCCTTCCTCACATTCCCTTCCCTCCATCTCTCCTCACCAAGCACCCAAAAGAAGATTTAGAACTAGCAGGGTGAACATCAACTGGTTGTTTCTACTTTTCTCTGCCAGCACAGAATTGGGGGAAAACTGGAGCCTCCATCTGCAGTCACACATGTACAGATCTGGGAATTTGGATGTAGGCTTTTTCTAACTTCTCTCTCAGAAGCTTCCACAGAAACCCTTCCATCTGTAGCCTCAAGGACCCACCTCCAAGGGAAGGCTTAGGCAATGATCCTGTTTCTACCAAGACCACACCTTATCCCAGGAACTTGCCCTAGACCTCCAGAGACTATATTTTCTCTCTCTCCATTTCTACCCAGACCTCCAGGCTTCCTTCTGGAATCATAGAACCGTAGAATTGGAAGGAATTTTAGAGGTTATCTAGTTGGAGTTGTATCCAACAGAGTTCATTAACACCAGCCTGGGCTTGTTTTTCCTCCTCCCTCTGGACTTTTTTCATCTTTTCCTCCACTTCAAAAAACACTTGCACACAGATTCTTCTTGTACAGGCACCGAAACCAGCTCCTCTGCCCCTCAGGCTGTGTCCCTGTGATCTCCAGCCACCCTTGCCCCAGTCACTCGCCCCTTCCTCATCTCTGGAATTTGGCCAGGTAGTCCCAGAAGACTCTGAAGTGACCTCCTTTGCTTAAAAAGCAGACGGATAGGCATGCCCCAGGCCCTGAGTGTGTGAGCAGAGGAGGACTGGAGGGTGAGAGGGAAAGAAAATGAAGGTGACTTTCATGGAAGATTCATTTATTTTCCCCGATTGTACCAACTGCATGTATTTTTGGCCTGGCTGCAAGGAGCAATATTGGTTTACTCTCGTATCCTTAAAAAGTTACAGAACTGTGTCTTAAGAGAATTATTTATAGTTACTATAACTGAATTGACAAATGTCAACTTAACTGATAAATTATATTTGGTAAAATAAAGAGGACGTTTATTTAGATGGTTGGTGTTTCCTGTACGTCTCATCAAAAAGCAGCTTCAGCTGTTGTCTTGGGCCCCTCTGTAGGTCTTACCCTCTCCTCACTTAGGAGTAGAAAGGGGCCAAAGTGTGACAAGAAATGAAACATCTCGGCCGGGTGCAGTGGCTCACACCTGTAATCCCAGCACTTTGGGAGGCCGAGGTGGGCAAATCACAAGCTCAAGAGATCGAGACCATCCTGACCAACATAATGAAACCACGGCTCTACTAAAAATAGAAAAATTAGCCAAGCATGGTGACAGGTACCTGTAGTCCCAGCTACCCAGGAGGCTGAGGCAGGAGAACTGCTTGAGCCCGGGAGGTGGAGGTTGCAGTGAGCCAAGATCACGCCACTGCACTCCAGCCTAGCAACAGAGCAAGACTCCATCTCAATAAATAAATAAATAAATAAATACCTCTAAAATGCAGAGATTGTGTGATAGAAAACACAGCATCACCAGACACCGTGTCTCATGCCTGTAATCCCAGCACTTTGGGAGGCTGAGGGGTGGATCACCTGAGATCAGGAGTTCACGGCCAGCCTGGCCAACATGGTGAAACCCCATCTCTACTAAAAATACAAAAATCAGCTGGGCATGGTGATGGGCGCCTGTAATCCCAGCTACTTGGGAGGCTGAGGCAGGAGAATCGCTTGAACCCAGGAGGTGGAGGTTGCAGTGAGCCAAGATCATGCCATTGCACTCCAGCCTGGGTGACAAGTGCAAAACTCCGCCTCAAAAAAAAAAAAAAAAACAAAAAAAGTCATTTATTGAGAAATTGGTGCACGGGGACACACTCGAGACGCTAGATGCAGGGTCCTTGCTCTCAAGGAGGTTGTACTCTGGTCTCAACGTGTTAACTCAGCCTCTGCTGGGGGATTGTGCTACGGGTCCAAGCATTTATGGGTTAAGATTCTCTCCCTACAGAGGCTTATGATCTGGGTCAAAATATTATTGAGTATTTCCTGTGTGCCTTCACCGTGCACCTTGTAAGCCCTTAGAAACTTAAAATTGACTGACTGCAAAGGGTTTGGAGTCAGATGGGCCTGGGTTCAGATCCCAGCTCTTCTGCCTGTATTTGTATAACCCTAGGCAAATCATTCACCCTCTCTGAGCTTCAGTTTCCTCATCAGTACTAATACTTATTTCATAGGATAGTTATGAGACCTCAGTGAGATAATAAACATAAAGCACTAAGCTCTGTGCCTGGTATATGCTAAACCAAAAATCCTAATCAACACTACAGTGGGGAAGGGATGAAGGCCAGTGACTAGGTCATGTCAGTACGCTGGCCATGGGATAAATTCAGGGTGGATAAGGGAGCGGGCCAATGAAAAATGCACCTGATCGAGTCTTGGGAGTCAGGGACATCTTGGAGGAGGCTGAGAATAGGAGTTAGCCTAGCAGAAAATAGGAAAGAGCCGTCCTGCAGAGGAAACAAGGAGCCGAGCAAGAAAGTGAGCCTGATGCCTTTGGGAACTGCAAATAGCTCTGTATGACTGGAGTTGGGAGCGCGGATGTTGATAGCACAACCTTATGAGACGCACGTATTTGTGACAAAGCAGTTTTTCTGAGATGGCAGATACAGAAAGGCAGAGTCAGAGCACAGCCCCACTGAGGTCTCTCGGACTACAAAGCCTGTGCCAGGAACCACTGCCCACCCAGGACATGCCCCCGTGGGATATGTCACAAAAGTATTGAGCAGATACTGGGTGCAGAACATTTGCCAGTCTCAAAAATCTGCCTTTTATCACAGCCTGTGCTCCAGTACTAACTCTTCAAAGCAATGTTAATAAGGCTATTAAAGGTTAATGGAAAGAGGATAATTGCTTGTTAATTATTATTTATATAGTGTTTCACTATATAGTATACTATATATATACTTTTAAATGATAGACTCATTTGTAACATCAATATTATCTCTAATAACGCTATGAGATAGATATTACTGCAATTTTACAAGAGAAAAACTGAGGCTCAGAGAAAAGTTAAAGGTCTTGCCCAAGGTCATATATTCACACCCAGGTTTCTTAGCCCAGTGCCTGCCTTCTATGCCTGGAGCCAGATGAAATGGCTGGCCATGGTGCCCCTTTATAAGGAACATAAAACATCACTAAAATGATCAGAAAAATGGGTGCCTGTTATCTCAGTTTTGCATATGAGACACTATACATGACTGCAAAATGTTAATTTTTTACTGAAATAGTATCTTCCAATGGACATTTAAAGTCATGCCTCCCAGGCGCCAGCCTATCTCTGATGGTATTTTTGTAACATAATTACAGGCAACACTACCAATTCAGAGGTCAGTCAGCTGACAGTCTCCTGAACTTAGTTGTCTCCTTTAGCTAAACTTCAGAAACCAAATAATGCATAGTATAATGCTGTTTACTGTACTGTATTTGTATTACATTATCTAAAAATGAAATATTTTAATATGGCACCCATGAAAATGTCTGGCTTGAATGATTAAAAACAAAAAAAACAAATTCTAGAGCCAGGCATGGTGGTATGAGTCTATAGTCCCAGCTACCCAGGAGGCTGAGGCAGGAGGATCAGTTGAGCTCAGGAGTTCAAGTCTAACCTGGGCAATTTGGTGAGACTCTCTTTTCAAAAAAACAAAAGTCTCAATAACTCAAGAAAAAAAAAGAAATTGCAGAAAAGTGAAGACAGCTTGGCCAACCAAAAAAGAATGTTTAAACATAATTTCAAAGACTTTACGACCATATTTACGTTTAGTTAAGTATGAATGACTAATATTATCTAGTCATTGGTGATTTTTTTAAGTTAAATGAAAAACACGTCCAAATAAGTTTAAATGTTATATCCTATTCAGTCATATTTATATGATATACAGTCCTTGTTTTGAACATAAATATTTTTTATTATATTCAAATATTAAATGAAAGAAATGTTGAACAATTGTATAGAGAACATTATATTAGAAGAGCCCCAAATTGCAGCCTTCTTGGGATATCTACATGTTTATCTGTCTTTTGCTCTGCCACAGACTGTCATGCACATAACTTTCAATCATACTACCTAAATTGTTAACTACTTCACAAATTAGTCAGAAATAAAGTATGTGGTTTTTAGGAATTCGAAATCCATGGAAACAGAGACTAAAGCTTTAAGAGGTTAACTTTAAGACCTGCCCCACGTGTCAAAGATGGAATATTAACTACAGTCTCCCGATTGGCAGACCACACACCAAACCACCCTTCAATACAGGCTCAAGAAGGTAGCGGGGGAAGATGTCACCATGGCCGGAAGTACTCTTGGGGGACTCACTTCCAAGCCAAAAACAAGACCACTGATCTCTCGCCCTCATAACTCCCATCCTGTGGAGCCAGAATAGTCCATCATGTACCCACTGATGCTTCTACTCATGCTTCTACATTCTATATCTCTCGCTTAGCTTAACATCTACGTTATCTTTTTTCTGTAGCAGGGTCAAAGCTGGTTGCCAGAATCCTCTGGGATGACCCAGGGCTTACCTAGAATTTCTCCTGCTTCTCCAACCAGACACAATTGCCAGGCTACCTTCGCCAATCAGGGCAGATTCTTTTTTTCTTTTTTTTTTCTTCAGTAAGTAGGGGTCCTGTTTTCCACCTTTGGAATGAGGAAACTCAGAAAACACACTGAGGATGCTGTACTCTTCTGGGAAGGCTCCCTCGTCCCCACACCCAGCTTAATTTTTTAACATAGTTGTAATGAGAGGTAGACAGACATAGTAATAGATTTGGATCCCAGCTCTCTCAGCTTGTGGCCATAATTAGCCTCTTTTGGTCCCCAAAATGGAACAATAATGCCCTCTCTGTGGGGTTGCTAGGCACACAGAAGATTCGATAAACAGAAGCTTTTATGATGATGATGATAAAATGTGGGTTAAATTAGTGGTAGTGATAATATGAAGGAACTGGTGAATGAAGAAGTGGATAGCCCTGGAGCGATGCTGGGTTTTTTTGTGGGTTTTTTTGTTTTAGTTTTTGTTTTTTTTTTGAGACGGAGTCTTGCTCTGTCACCCAGGCTGGAGTGCAATGGCGTGATCTCAGCTTACCGCAACCTCCACCTTCCAAGTTCAAGCGATTCTCCTGCCTCAGCCTCCTGAGTAGCTGGGATTACAGGCATGTGCCACCACGCCTGGCTAATTTTTTTGTATTTTTAGTAGAGACAGGGTTTCTCCATGTTGGTCACGTTGGTCTCGAACTCCCAACCTCAGGCGATCTACCTGCCTTGGCCTCCCAAAGTGTTGGGATTACAGGTGTGAGCCACCACGCTCAGCCAGTGCTGGGTTTTATCCATCTGTGACATGGGTGCAGCTGAAGCTGGACAACGCTGAGCAGTGAGGAGGACCAGCCCGTTTCACAGCTAGGTTTCCACTGGCTATGACCCAGCTAAGCTAAGCCAACTGTGACCCTGAGCCCAGCCTCAACCTCAGAGGCTCAGAAACCGAGTCCCATTCAGACATCATCCCACTCAGGAAGGCTGACAGACCCAAACAGCCCCAGAGGCCCATGCATAAGACCAGATACCAGTTGGTCAGTGGACTGGACAGACACATCAGCCTGACTAGCACATTCACTCCTGGAAGCCAGCCACATGGGAAGGCAGATGATCAGAAAGTACCTGGAAAGTCAGGAATCCTAATAGAGAAGTTAGTTTTAAAACTCAAAAGTCCAGCAGGCACCAGGCCTTGTTATATTTGGCTGCATGAGTCCGCACAATAGGGATACCTGACAGAGGGCCAGATATTCTCATAAGACTCTGGTCCCTCTGCCAGACAGCCCAAAGAAGTGAAGCCAGAATTCTTGCAGAGTCTCCTTTCTTTGCCTCTGAGACCTTTCTCTGGATCAGTGCATTCCTTCTTTAGGTATGTTTATACCTTCTGTCAGTGTCACCTCCTGCCTGGGCACCTCTCGTTACATGTGGATTTCACAGTTTATCTCTGAGAGGGGTGGGAGGACAATGCTACTTTCAAATTCTTTGCAAGGAGAGGCAGGTTATCAGTGGGTAACTAAGGATGGCCTATGGGTGCAATAATTTCTGCTTTCCTCACCTCCTAGAGAGTTGAAATAACACAGGAAATTAGAACAGTCATGTCCGTGTTGGAAGGGAACTTTATTTTGTTTCACAGATGAGACTTTCCTATGCCATATTGACAGTTGGGAACCACACAATCAGTTCTTTAAAGCAAAATTTTCTCTTTAGTTTTCACTTTTTTCCTGTCTTCTTTCCCTGGCCTTTATTTGGGGTGAAAGGAGGGTGGCCACAGAACGAGGTAAATGTGGCAACCAAGGCAGTGAAAACTATATTTTGATGTTTTCCCTAGATACTCCCAGGCCCAGAACTGGCCTAGACCCTTGGCACGGGCCAGCAGAGGAATGATTGGCAGGCTGCCCTTTGAACTTGCCAGCCTCTCTGTCCCGAGGGTTTCCTTGGGCACCTTGCTGCAAAGTCTTCCGGCTGAATGCTCAGCTGGGTCACAGGCATTTCACCAAGCTGCCTGCCCCTCCCCAAAGCAATCGCCAAAAAGTTATGATCATCAAAGTGAGTCTGGAGGTTGGGGCTGAGGAACAGCTGTAACCTCTTGGCCTCACCCTTCTCTGGGTCTGTCCCTGTCCTCCATGCTGCTGCTGGGCCATTTGCTGTGACACTGCAGTCTTCCTTTCATGTTACAAAGCATTTTTCCACTCTGCTCCTAGGACAATGGTGGAGGCTCTGGAGATTATATAAGCTGTCTCTCTCCTATTTGAAGTCAAGCTCCAAAGTCCTTAGGAGATTGCCTGGCACCAGATCATTTCTTCAACAAGTGTTCATTGAATTCATAGTGTAGGCATCACCAATAGCTACCTGACATCAGCAACATACTAAGATGCTCACCATATCCTCTGTGTGGGGCTCTTGCCCAAAATGTTTCTTAAATCTAATCTTGAGGAAACAAACAGACAATCCAGGATATGAGACTTTCTATAAGGCAACTGGCATGGACTCTAAAAAGAAAGTCAATGTTATAGAAAGTTTAAAAAAAAAAAAAAAGGCAAGGGATTAATATAGATAGTACTGTCCAATAGGCCTTTCTGTGATGATGGAACTAGTTTATGTCTGTGTTGTTCAATATAGTAACTGCTAGCCAAATATGGCTACTAAGCACTTGAAGTGTGACTAGGCAACTGATGATGTCCCATTCAGACATCATCCCACTCAAGAAGGCTGACAGAGCCACACAGCCCCAGAGGCCCGTGCATAAGACCAGATGCCAGCTGGTCAGTGGACTGGATGGACACGTCAGCCTGACCAGCACATTCACTCCTGGAAGCAAGCCACATGGGAAGGCAGATGATCAGAAAGTACCTGGAAAGTCAGGAATCCTAATAGAGATTAGGTGTCTAAATTTATTTATTTTAATTACTTTAAAAATTTTTTTTAGAGATGAGATTTTGCTACGTTGCCCAGACTGGTCTCAAACTCCTAACCTCAAGCCATCCTCCTGCCTCAGCCTCCTGAGTAGCTGAGATTGCAGGCAGGAGCCACCAAGCCCAGCTAATTTTGTATAATTTAAATGTAAATAACCACACATGGCTACTGCCTCCTGTATTGGACACAGCATGCTCCTAAGATTGAAAGAGACTAAAGAAATAGAATAACCAAATTCCATGCGTGAAACTTCATTGTATTCTGGATGAGAGGTGAGGAGAAAATGAGAAAAAAATATTGGGGAACTATAGAGGGATGTAAATGTAAACTGTTTATTACATGATATTATTGGATTAAGGTTAATTTTCGTTAGGTGTGACAATGGTATTTTGGGCTGGGCGAGGTGGCTCACTCCTGTAATCCCAGCACTTTGGGAGGCCAAGGCAGGCAAATCACTTGAGGCCAGGAATGTGAGACCAGCCTGGCCAACATGGCAAACCCTGTCTCTATTAAAAATACAAAAAATTAGCTCCGTGAGGTAGCATGCATCTGTAGTCCTAGCTGCTTGGGAGACTGAGGCAGAAGAATTACTTGAACCCGGGAGGCAGAGGTTGCAGTGAGCCAAGATTGTGCCACTACACTCCAGCCTGGATGTCAGAATGAGACTCTGTCAAAAAAAAAAAAAAAAAAATTGGTATTTTGGCTTTGTGGGATAATTTTGTTATTAGGAGCTGTATGTTGAAGTATTTAAGCTTGAAGTGTCTTTGAAGTGTCTGCTACTTACTTTCAAACAGTTCAACACACACACAAAGAGACAAAGCAGATATGGCAAAATGTTAGTAACTGGTAAATCCCGATTAAGGACATATTAGTATGCATTGTACTCTTAACTTTTCTATGGGTTTGAAATTTTTCAAAATAAAAAGTGGAAAGTAAAAAGTACAAAAGAGAGAGGCAGACACATACAGGAAGTGTGATAGTAACAGAGCAAGGCTGACCCCTTTCCCCAGCTTCCAAACTATATGTTCCAAACATATACCAGTTGACCCTTGAACAACATGGGTTGGAACTGCACAGATCCGCTTACACAGGGCTTTTCTTCCTCTTCTGCCACCCCTGAGACAGCAAGACCAAACCCTCCCCTTTCTTCCCCTCCTCCTTGGTCTATTCAACATGAAAATGCCAAGGGTAAAGACCTTTATGATGAACCGCTTCCACTTAATGAATAGTAAATATATTTTCTCTTCCTTATGATTTTCTTAACATATTTTCTTTTCTCTAACTTACTTTATTGTAAGAATATAGTATATGATACATATAACATATAAAATATGTGTTAATCGGCTGTTTATGTTATTGGTAAGACTCCCAGTCAACAGTAGGCTATTAGTAGTTAAGTTCTCGGGGAGAGAAAAGTGACATACGAATTTTTGACTGGAGGGTAGGTAGGCGCTCGTAACCCCTAAGTGGTTCAAGGGCCTACTATATGTGCAAATCAATTGTCTGGCACCTTGAATGCGTGTTCTCTTTCTCTTATTTATAACCATCTGTCTTTAAAACTGCGATCAGAACTGCAATTTAGTGTTGAAGAAATACACCTTTCGAGGCCGGGCACGGTGGCTCACGCTTGTAATCCCAGCACTTTGGGAGGCCGAGGCAGGTGGATCACCTGAGGTCGGGAGTTCAAGACCAGCCTGACCAACATGGAGAAACCCCGTCTCTACTAAAAATACAAAATTAGCCGGGGTGGTGGCGCATGCCTGTAATCCCAGCTACACGGGAGGCTGAGGCAGGAGAATCGCTTGAACCCAGGAGGCGGAGGTTGCGGTGAGCCGAGATCGCGCCATTGCACTCCAGCTTGGGCAAAAAGAATGAAACTCTGTCTCAAAAAAAAAAAAGAAAGAAAAGAAAAAAAGGAAATACACCTTTCAGCTGGGCGCTGTGGCTCATGCCTGTAATCCCAGCACTTCAGGAGGCTAAGGCAGGGGGATCACTTAAAGTCAGGAGTTCAAGACCAGCCTGGCCAACATGGTGAAACCCCATCTCTACTAAAAATACAAAAAAAAATTAGCTGGGCATGGTGGCAGCCACCTGTAATCCAAGCTACTCGGGAGGCTGAGGCAGGAGAATCGCTTAAACCCAGGAAGTGGAGGTTGCAGTGAGCCGAGATTGCGCCACTGAACTCCAGCCTGGGCAGCAGAGCGAGACTGTGTCTCAAGAAAATAAGAAGAGAAGAGAAGAAAAGAAAGGGAAAAAAAGAAATACTCCTCTCATCCTCATCAAAGAAATGATTACTACTTTGAGAAGTGTGACTTTCAGGGATTTGCTAATCTTCCCTCTTAAATCTTAACTCCCCACCTTTCTGATTCTGAAAGCTAAGAGTAGTTCCTTTCACAGATGATCAGGAGCAAAGTCAAAATTTTGAAGGAAAAATTTACTTTTTTTCTGTTTTCTTCTAGACTAGACATGCTGGCTGCTTATATAAGTTAAATAATTATAAATTGGTCACATAGTTAAGTGACCAAAGTGCAAATATAATATAAATGCTACAGGCCAGGCACGGTGGCTCACACCTGTAATCCCAGCACTTTGGGAGGCCAAGGCGGGTGGATCACAAGATCAGGAGTTTGAGACCAGCCTGGCCAACATGGTAAAACCCTGTCTCTACTAAAAATACAAAACTTAGCCAGGCGTAGTGGCACATGCCTGTAATCCCAGTTACCTGGGAGGCTGAGGCAGGAGAATCACTTGAACCCGGGAGGCAGAAGTCACGGTGAACCAAACTTGCACCATTGCACTCCAGCCTGGGTGACAAGAGCAAGACTCCGTATAAATGCTACAGGTGACCAATAAAGGCTGTAATAATAAGGGAAATGTTTATAAATAAGTAGATATTTAAGTCAGGCCTTGAAGCACCATTTCTCAAAATACCATTTCTCAAAGTGGAATCTGGCCTAGCAATCACATAGGTACTTGTTAAAAATGCAGATTCACCTGGGTCCTCCCCTAGCCCTACAGAATCAAAATGTCGGTATTTAACAAGTACCCAAGGTAGATGACTCTTATGAACACTAAAATTTTAGAACTTACAGTGACCTTTATGACAATCTACTCCCACGTAGTGAATAATATAGTTTCTCTTCCTTTTGATTTTCTTAATAATATTTAAGTAAGATTTAGCTATTTTATTTTATTGTATTGTATTTTTAGTAGAGATGGGGTTTCACCATGTTGGCCAGGTTGGTCTTGAACTCCTGACTTCAAGTGATCCCCCTGCCTTAGCCTCCCAAAGTGCTGGGATTACAGGCATGAGCCACAGCGCCCAGCCGAAAGGTATATTAGAAGATATTTAAGTAAGATTTAGAAACCTGAAGAGTATTCTGAAAGTGATGCATCCTGGACAAAAATAGAAAACCAAAAATGACATTGGGCTTTAAAAGAGCATAAGGAACCTCACCTTGTTGGAGAGAGGAAACTCCCATTTGAAGTCGGGTGAGATAAAATTGGTTAGGTAGGCTGGAGCAGGTGCATAGAAAGCTTTGGACACCAGCTTCAGGGAGGTTGGCCTTTTGTTGAAAGATAGTTGGTAGATAAGGAAGAACAAACAATGGTGTTTTAGGAAAACCATCCTGTCCAGTTGTAGAGGGTGACTTAAAAAGAAAATAAACTCAGGGAAACCAATGAACAGGTTACTGCGATAATGCAGGTGTGAGATGGTGAAAGCCTGAACTAGGAAAGTGTTATTTGTTGATTACCTGGGTGACAAAATTATCTATATGCCAACTCGCGCAACATGCAGCTTACTCGTGTAACAAACCTGCACATGTACCCCTTGAACCTAAAATAAAAGTTAGAGAAAAAAAAAAAAAAGAAAGTGTTACTGGATATGAAGCAGAGAGGATGAGTGGGAGAAACCACTTACTGAAGAAACAATCAATCAGACATGGTAACTGACTTTTTTTTAAAGGGTATAGGCCAGGTGCTGTGGCTCACGCCTGTAATCCCAGCACTTTGGGAGACTGAGGTGGGCAGATTACTTGAGGTCAGGAGTTCAAGACCAGCCTGGCCAACATGATAAAACCCTGTCTCTACAAGAAATACAAAAATTAGCCAGGCTTGGTGGTACGTACCTGTAGTCCCAGCTATGCAGGAGGCTGAGGCACAAGAATCACTTGAGCCCAGGAAGCAGAGGTTGCAGTGAGCCAAGATAATGCCACTGCACTCCAGACTGGGCAACAGAGTGAGACTCCATCTCAAATAAATAAATAGGTATAAAGGGACATGTGTAAAGGAAATAATAATTCTCAGAATTTGAAGTCTACATGGAGGGAAGAAATAATGAGACCAGTGACAGAAATAGGGAAGCTGAGAAAAGGAGCTATTTTTGTGGCAATGTAGTAAGAGGAAGGATGTGGCAGGACATCCAAGTGGAGGCACCTTTTGGGCAGCTGAGTATCACTGATCAGAGATAAAGAACAATAAAGTGAAGACAGATCTTTGACACCAAGGACAATTCATTGAAGAGTTTATAGAATGACTCAAAGACCAAGAATCGAGCTTTAGGAAATACTTAGAGGGAAATGGGATGGCGAGAAACCTGAAAGAAAAGGATAATCATCGGAGAAGTAGGGGGATGACAAAGAAAGAGCAGTGTCATAGAAGGCATAAGGGAAACAAATGTCAAGGAGTGGTCAAATATGTCAAAACGAATAGGAACAGAGAAAATTGGATCCTTAAAGATGAGTAGCCTGGCCTAACCTCCTCTACCTGAGTAACAAACATTCTGGGCAAAATATATTGTGAACCACGCTGATGTTCTTTCCCCACAAAACATAAGTGATAGCCTCTCTATCAAGAGACCTAGGCAAGATTTCATAGTGTCTGGTCCTGGGCTGTTTTCCCATGGCCCTGCTGGTTCTCTTCCTCTGTTTCTAGAAAAAGTCTAGAAAATGGAGCTGTCTTTGCTTGCCA
The DNA here is from genome assembly GCF_003255815.1 of Theropithecus gelada. NCBI lineage: Eukaryota > Metazoa > Chordata > Mammalia > Primates > Cercopithecidae > Theropithecus > Theropithecus gelada. Next base: position 159,849,409 of record NC_037668.1, read on the forward strand.
TTGAGCTCATGTCCTGCCAACTCCTACCTAAGTGACAGGCAGGTCAGTAAAGTTTCAGGCTGAGAAATTAAAATTATTTGCCAAACACTAGTTTTATGATTATCTATTAACAACAGCCACAACGAATCGAGAAGGATTCCCAGTGTATTTCAATTAGCCTCTACCTCAAGTGATACATGAGTAGTATGGTTAGAATAGGCATTGCAGAAGTATGAATGGGGAACTGTCTCTTGTTTTCTGTCTATCTTTATTGTTATTGCTGGATATTAAATGCTGTAACTTTTGGCATATGTTTTTTCCAAAGAATGGTCTCTTGGGTCAAGTTTTCCTGAACTTGCCTGGTATTGGGCAAGTTCATACAGAAAATATGAGTCATTTCACAAAGTCCTGGGCTTGTCTATCTATTTGAAGGAATAGGAAATGGACTTCACTTGGAGCATTATGGATGAGGCTTGGACTTTTACTAACGAAATAAGTTTTAATCTTAACTCCATTAAACCTTTAAAGACAGGAGAAGACTATCTGGGGATGGATTCAGGCCAGTGAGATCACGTTGCACAAATCTCCTCTTAAGGGATCTTAACTGACCCAGAATTGTTTCAGAATAAGATTCCGAACTGTTGAAAGAGTTTTGAAGCCTTGAAACTTTGTGTAGGTTGGCTTAAAACGAAAAAAAGAATACACTACATTTCCCAGGAGGCTTCGCGGGAGAGCCTCCGCACTCGGCTGGTTCTCTTTACCGCGAGGAAAGCTGGGGAATGTAGTGCTCCAGGCAACCCTGCACGTGACGCTGGCGGAGGAAGGCTAGAGAGAGGCGCGGGACGACGTCTAGGGAATAGAAAGGTACCGGCTGCTCCTTCCTGACAATTTGGTATGTGCTGCAAGGGGAGGGTCCTCATCATCTGGCCCCAGTGGTGTAATGAGCTGACTGGGATTCAGTCACTGACTCGGAGCCGCTCCGGGAAAGTCCTGGTGGGGAGGTTCCGAGGCGCCTGGTCCCGTTTCTCGGCAGTCAGGCCAGGAGGGGGTGGGGAAGGTGCGAACAGCCGGGGGCTCGGAGCTTGCGCCCTGCGCCCCACCCAGGTTGCGGCCGCCGGGGGAGGAAGCACGTATAGGTTGAGTGCAAAGTTTCCTTTTTTGCTTTCTCGTCAGAGCAGCCCACACAGGCGGTGGGTGGGAATGCCTCACTTCAGTTTGAAGAGGGTCCGGAGCCAAAGGGGTTAAAACAAGCGACTCCCCCACTTCCCGCCTCCCTAAAACGCACGCCCCGCTAGCCATGGGCAGCCGCGACCACCTGTTCAAAGTTCTGGTGGTGGGGGACGCCGCAGTGGGCAAGACGTCGCTGGTGCAGCGATATTCCCAGGACAGCTTCAGCAAACACTACAAGTCCACGGTGGGAGGTGAGACGTCTTTCGGGGGAGGGGGAGGAGGAGGCCTCGACCGCGGACTCGAGCCGGGGACCCAAGTGGGATCCGGATTTGCTGTCGGTTGTTGGGTCCTTCTTCGGGTCAGGAAGTACTGTCTGGGAACCCAAGTGGGATCGGGATTTGCTGTCGATTGTTGGGTCCTTCTTCGGGTCAGGAAGTACTGTCTGGGAACCTAGATGGTGTAATTGCCGGGTGTTTCGTTTACACGCCTCTCTTGAGTTTCCCCAGTTAGATTTTTCCCAACCTGACCCCACTTCCAGGAGAAAGGTAAGAACAAAGGCGTGAAGATGAGAAATAGGGGAGGGAGGATGAGGATAAGCAATTGCTGTTTATTGCAGGCGCACTGTGAACTCAAGTTTCCAGCCTTTCAGCTGTCTGGCATCTCTCCAATCAGCAGAAGCAGCTGAGATCCTCTGGGGGCCTCCTGGTTAGGTGCCGGCTGGGGCTGTAGTTCTGCACCTCTGTTGAGGAAGGAACCGCAAGGTGTTTAACCTGGCTTCAGTGGGAGAACGCAGGAAGCGGAACTGGTCTGAAGGACTCTAGCTTTGTTGTGGGGCTGTGGGTGGGATGGAAGACACAAAATCCCCAAACGAGCCCCTTGGCTACGCAGTCAGATGCCCATGAGGGCTGATGAGCTGTGTTTTTGTCCGTTGATTGCTTAAATAAAAGTAACCAAGGAATTCTTCGAAGAATGTGAAATATACCACTTCTCTGACCTATCTTCCCACCACTTTTTCCTCAAACTGAAGAAGGTAGGGAGGAAGAGAGCACTGAGTTCATTCCTTTCTTTCCCGGGTATGGCCTTTTTACTCAACTATTTTTTCAGAGGTAGAAATGCCTTATTGTTAATTAGAAGGTATTTAGGAAGAGCTGGTGATGGGGGAGAGTAACTTAAAATTTTCTCTCTTAAAAGAACTTGTTTTAAGGGGAGAAAAACGTACCAATGGAAAAAGTGAAAATGTGTGCTCCTGTTCATATGGAAGTTTAAAAAGAAATTAAGCATTCACATTGCAATTAAAACATTCTCCTTAAGAACCCCCAGTAGGGCCCAGTGCAGTGGTTCATACTTGCAGTCCCAGCACTTTAGGAGGCTGAGGCAGGAGGATTGCTTGAGCCCAGGAGTTCGAGAGCAGCCATTGGAAACATGGCAAGACCCCACCTCTACAAAAATTAAAGAAAAAAGTAGCCGTGGTTGCAGCTACTCCGGAAACTCAGACTAGAGGATTGCTTGAACTCAGGAGGTCGAAGCTTCAGTAAGCCCCGTTCGCACCACTCACTGCACTGTAGCCTGGGCAACAGAGTGAGACCCTGTCTCAAAAACAAAGGAACAAAACATTTAAGTCTGGCAAAATTAAAGGTTCAAAGTTTCAGACACACTATCCTGACCTCTCTGCCCTTCCACTCCTAAATAATATAAGGGTCCCTATTTCACGGATTTGGATTAAAATTGGCCTTCTATTAATAGTTAATTTTTAACAATTGCTGTAGTTTTCCTTTAGCAAAGAATATAATTGACTCTGGCTAATTTTTTTTTTCAGTGTTTAGTCTAAATTTCCCTTAGTTTTGATTCCTGTTACAGATGTGAAAGATAATATTTCCAAACCTCAGAAATTACTGTGTTTCTCTCCTTAGCCAAAAGCTTTTCCCCATGGAATACTTAGCCTTAAGGAGTCTCAGCATCTGCAGACTTTGTGGTAGATTCCAGCAAGACTCTTCAGCAACATCCACACAGTGTCTTCTTGGGACTCCTCTGGGAGCTTTTCCGTTTATTCCATTCTTGCCCAAGATAATACCTGCAACCTTATGGTGGATGTAGAGTTCCCCAGGGTGTGTTGTTTTCATAATACAATTTGATTAGAAACCAGCAGTGAAATTGAATGTGGAAGATACAGAAACAACCACACTTGTCTCATTTCCCCCTTCTCCCTGATCACCCCTTCCCTGAGAAAACCCCCTAAATCTCCCAGAAACTGTTTTTTTTTTTTTGAGACGGAGTCTCGCTCTGTCGCCCAGGCTGGAGTGCAGTGGCGCGATCTCAGCTCACTGCAAGCTCCGCCTCCCGGGTTCCCGCCATTCTCCTGCCTCAGCCTCCCGAGTAGCTGGGACTACAGGCGCCCACAACCGCGCCCGGCTAATTTTTTGTATTTTTAGTAGAGACGGGGTTTCACCGTGGTCTCGATCTCCTGACCCTGTGATCCGCCCGCCTCGGCCTCCCAAAGTGCTGGGATTACAGGCGTGAGCCACCGCGCCCGGCCAGAAACTGTTTAACCTGAGAATGAGAGTTGTTTTCATAGTTACTCCCACCCCCAGTCTTGGAGACAAGTAGTAGCAAACAGATGAGCTTGACAGGAGAGTAAAAGCTGGAAACCCCTTTGGAGAGTGAGTATGAACCATCCATCTCACACTTAATACACACGTGTGGACTCATCTCAGTGAATTGAGGGCTTAAAGATAAACATGGGATTCGAGTTGTGTGTCCATCGGGTTGTCACTGCCTATTTGATTTGAGTTTATCCCTATTCATTTTTTACAGTGAAATTTTATTAAGGTATAATGTACATATATTTTCAGTGGATTTTGCTCTGAAGGTTCTCCAGTGGTCTGACTCCGAGATAGTGCGACTTCAGCTGTGGGATATTGCAGGTAAAGTGGGAGGGCTGGATAGGAACGAGGGAAGAAATTTTGATTTAACCAGGAAACTCTGAGAAAAAAAAAATGGGGCAGCAAAGCCAGAAATTTTTTTTCTGAAGCTGGAATGATTGAGCTGCTCTGAGGACACACGAGCTGAATAGGTGCAGAGCTTTTGTAGATGTTGTGCCCTGAATAGATCTAGAGTAGTCTCTATGTGGATGGAGGGGCTGGCAAGGTGGTGGATTGTCCAGACTATAGCGCATACTCCCACAGCAGGGGAGGGTACTTTTTCTAGGTTTAAGGCTGACCTTGGTGAAAAACAAGATCCCCAGAAAATAGATACAGTAAAAATAGTGAATCCTTATTATGTGCCAAGCGTTCTTCTAAGCATTTTAAATTCACTGACTCGTTAATCCTCACACCAACCCTATCATAAAAGCTACTGCTTTTGGAGATTCACTTGAACCTGGGAGGCGAAGGTTGCAGTGAGCCTAGATGGCACCATTGCACTCCAGTCTGGGCAACAGGAGTGAAACTCTTTTTAAAAAAAAAAAAAAAAAAGTTACTGCTTTTATCTTTACTTTAGAAATGAGAAATCTGAAGCACTGAGAGCTTAATTTGCCCGAAGTCAAATAGTATGCAGCAGAGCAGGGATATGGACTGGAGCAATCGGGGTGCAGAATCTGCCTTGGAAATAATCAGGCTTCATTATCCCTTTACGGGATAGATAGAAAACCAAGAGTCAGGGGGGAAAGTGAGTGACTCCCTCTGCCACATATGCTTACTGCCCCCCTCCACAAGGAATGGGGAGAGGCTGAGGTGTTAGAGAGGATGCGGAGGCTGGCTCTTGGGTCACCTTCTTGAGAACTCCCTTTTCTCCCCAGGGCAGGAGCGCTTCACCTCTATGACACGACTGTATTATCGGGATGCCTCTGCCTGTGTTATTATGTTTGACGTTACCAATGCCACTACCTTCAGCAACAGCCAGAGGTGGAAACAGGACCTAGACAGCAAGCTCACACTACCCAATGGAGAGCTGGTGCCCTGCCTGCTCTTGGCCAACAAGGTATGTGGCCAATCTCAGAAAATGGTCCCTAGCCTGCCGGGCGCCGTGGCTCACACCTGTAATCCCAGCACTTTGGGAGGCCGAGGTGGGTGGATCGCAAGGTCAGGAGATTGAGACCATCCTGGCTAACATGGTGAAACCCCATCTCTACTAAAAATACAAAAATTTAGCTGGGCGTTGTGGCGGGCACCTGTAGTCCCAGCTACTCGGGAGGCTGAGGCAGGAGAATGGCGTGAAACTAGGAGGCGGAGCTTGCACTGAGCCGAGATCGTGCCACTGCACTCCAGCCTGGGTGACAGTGCGAGACTCTGTCTCAAAAAAAAAAAAAAGAAAGAAAATGATCCCTAGCCTCTGTCTGTGGTTAGAAAGGAAGTAAAGTCTCTGATTCTGGGCATCAATTTCCCCTTCTTAAGTTGACAGAATCATCTCTACCTCCTTTCAAAGGATGTTGAGGGTGAGACTTTCTTTTTTTTTTTTTTTTTTTTCCCCAAGACGGAGTCTCACTCTGTTGTCCAGGCTGGAGTGCAGTGGTGCGATCTCGGCTCACTGCGAGCTCCACCTCCCGGGTTTACGCCATTCTCCTGCCTCAGCCACCCGAGTAGCTGGGACTACAGGTGCCCGCCACCACACCTGGCTAATTTTTTGTATTTTTAGTAGAGACGGAATTTCATTGTGGTAGCCAGGATGGTCTCAATCTCCTGACCTCGTGATCTGCCCGCCTCAGCCTCCCAAAGTGCTGCGATTACAGGCGTGAGCCACTGCGCCCGGCCAAGGGTGAGACTTTCTTTGGGAAGAATGTCGACTGTAGATTTCCGATGCTGGTGTTCTTATCCATTGGTGGAAAAATATTTAAAATCCACAGTATCTGAGCCATATTCTTATTCCCAGGAAGTTTATGATATTGCCTTTTATTTTTTCTCTTTGCCAGTGTGATCTGTCCCCTTGGGCAGTGAGCCGGGACCAGATTGACCGTTTCAGTAAAGAGAATGGTTTCACAGGTTGGACAGAAACATCAGTCAAGGAGAACAAAAATATTAATGAGGCTATGAGGTAAGTAGCTCATGCTGATAGGCATGCAGAGGTATCCATCTTCCACCGTGGCCCTGTGGACCCTCTTTTCTTGTTTCTGAGCCGACAGTGACAGACTGAGCCGCTGGAATGCCAGCCCCTAAAGGTCAGGGATACTGTCTTCTCTCCTGAGATAACTGGGGACAAAGGGGCGTTTAAACCTTCTGGCTTTACCAAATAGTCTCTGATGATAAACCAGACTACATCTGCCATTTCTGCTTTTCCTCCAAAATAAGCTTCTCAGGCTTATTTTTTGTTTTTTAGAGTCCTCATTGAAAAGATGATGAGAAATTCCAGAGAAGATATCATGTCTTTGTCCACCCAAGGGGACTACATCAATCTACAAACCAAGTCCTCCAGCTGGTCCTGCTGCTAGTAGTGTTTGGCTTGTTTTCCATCCCAGTTCTGGGAGGTCTTTTAAGTCTCTTCCCTTTGGTTTTCCACCTGACAGTTTTAAGTACATTTGAATTGTCTCCTGACTACTGTCCAGTAAGGAGGCCCATTGTCACTTAGAAAAGACACCTGGGACCTGTGTGCATTTCTGCATCTCCTGGATTAGCCTTTGACGTGTTGCTGGCTCATGTTAGTGCCAGTTAGTGCCTTCTGTGTAAGATCATCTCATCAGCCCTCGATTTGTGATTCGGAATTTTGTGAGAAGGATTAGAAATCAGCACCTGCGTTCAAGAGATGATTCTCACCTACTTTTGAGCTTATTTTTCCATTTGATATTCATTGATATCATGACCTCCAATTGAGAGGAAAATGAGATCAAATGTCATTCCCCAAATTTCTTGTGGGCCATTGTTTCAGATTCTTTCTGTCTTGGAATGTAAACATCTGATTCTGGAATGCAGAAGGAGGGGGTCTGGACATCTACAGATTTTTGGCTATTAGAAGTGACCCAGAAGTCACTGTATTTTTGAAACTTCTAAAGTCATAATTAAGTTTCTCTTGTCTTGGCATCAAGAATAGTCAAGTTTTTTGGCTGGACATGGTGGTTCATGCCTGTAATCCTAGCATTTGGGGAGGCCAAGACAGACAGATCACTTGAGGCCAGGAGTTCGAGACCAGCCTGGCCAGCATGGCAAAACCCCATCTCTACTAAAAGTACAAAAATTAGCTGGGCGTGATGGCACGTGTCTGTAATCCCTGTAGCTACTCTGGAGACTGAGGTGGGAGAACCGTTTGAGACTGGGAGACAGAGGTTGCAGTGAACCGAGATCATGCCACTGCACTTCAGCCTGGGTGACAGAGCAAGACTCCATCTCAAAAAAAAAAAAAAAAAAAAAGTCATTTTTAAACTACCTATTTCATGCAATGAGAGCATTTTCTTCCACAAAGAGCTTAATCCTCATGATGGGGTTGTCTAGTGTCTCCGATTTGCAGGTTTCTGGGTTGATGTCTTAATGTATAATACTGCAAGTGGCATCAGTTGGCTGTGATGCTTCAAAATAGGTCTGCTCCTCACAGCTTTGGGAATCTAAATGGAAGAAGAAAAGGGAGAAGTTAACAGCCTCCACTGGGGCAAGTTTGTGAGCACATAGGCACTTAGTCATAGGAAACATATTACATGCAGGCCCTAGCCTGGGGGAGGAAAGTGGATAGACAGAAAATCATTAGGTAATTTAAGTACTAAATTGGGCAGGGCTTTTTAGTATCAAATCACTACTAGACTGTTTAATTTGTTAAATTCTCTCTAGGATGATGGCTTATAACCTAACCAAAGTTATCGATATTCTTGGTAAACTCAGAGGCCTGAAGTTCTTTGATAGACCTGAAATAAGTGTGCTAAGTCAGTGGTTCCCAAGTCTGGCTCATCAGGAATACCTGGGAAGTTTGTTAAAATTTTTTTTAATGTTTTAAGATTTTTGGGTCCTGAGCCACATGTGGCAGCTCACGCCTGTAATCCCAGCACTTTGGGAGGCTGAGGCAGGCGGATTGCCTGAGGTCAGGAGTTCAAGACCAACCTGGCCAACATACTGAAACCCCATCTCTACTAAAAATGCAAAAAATTAGCTGAGCCTGGTGGCGGGCACCTGTAATCCCAGCTACTTGGGTGGCTGAGGCAGGAGAATTGCTTGCACCCGGGAGGTAGAGGTTGCAGTGAGCTGAGATTGCACCATTACACTCCAGCCTGGGCAACAAGAGTGAAACTCCATCTCAAAAAAAAAAAAAAAAAAAAGATTTTTGGGTCCCAACCTCAAACCTACTGAATCAGAATTTCTAGGGAAGAAGCCTAGGACTGTGTTGTTTTCAAAGCTTCCCTGGTGATTGTGATTAGCCTTGTTTGAAAACCATTCCTGGAGAACTTGGTAAAGATACAGAGACCCAGGCCTTTTGTATTTACATTTAAATACAAATCCTGGGTTTCTATATGTTCTGTTAGCTTTTCGGGTGATTCAGCTACAGGGACGTTGAAAACCACTGCCCTAAGAGATCAGAGGCCACATATCAGAGAGAGAAAAGGGGCCAAACCCTTTGGTGGTTTGTTGTGTGTTTTTTGAATGCCAATTATTTTAACTTACACAGTCTTCTGAAACCTTGTATTAATAGTTCCCTTTTGTATTACCATTTTCAGGTAGCATTTTGATTACTATGATTCTGAAGATAATAGTGGAGTAGCAATATGAAGAGATCATTGATTTTCATTCATTGGTTTGAACACCTGCAAAATCACAAATAAATGAGAACTAAGTCTTGTATTCATGGTAGTTATTGGCCTTTAATGTGAGTTTGTCAAAGCGCTGTTTTATACTGATAGCTCAAGAGGATTGCAGAAATGGAGACTTTATTTTTTAAATACCTGTTTATTTTTTAAATACCTTTTCATTTTTTAAATTTTCGATTCAAGGGGTACGTGTGCAAGTTTGTTACATGGATATATTGTGTGATGCTAAAGCTTGGGTTTCTGCTTAGCCTGTCTCCCAAGTAGTGAACATAGCATCCAGTAGGCAGTTTTTCAACTCTTTTGGGAGTTCTCTCTCCCCACTTTTGGGAGTCCCCAGTGTCTGTTGTTCTCATCTTTATGTGTGTGTCCAATGTTTACCTCCCACTTACAAGTGAGAAATGCGGTTAAATACCTTCTTTTAAAATGAAGGTAAATATTATTCTGTTTACCTGTTAACTTACTAATATCAATTGCTTAGATCCATCTGCCTAGTACCAATTCAGTACTTGATGTAACATGCCAAATACTGCTTGGAAATGTGACCTTGTTGAAAAACTGAATTTGCTTTCTTTTTCCATTTGCTGACTCAGGATTTACCTGCCTTTTCAAGCATTGCTAGAGGCTGGCCAGTCAGCCAGCCCTTCTGGATATTCTCTCCCAACTGGTGAACATTACAGGCCTGAAACTAATTAAAGAAGGAACTGAAATATAACTAATTCTTCATGCCCCTATCCATAAAAGAAAAGCAATTATGATTAGGAAAATAAAATATTTACATGAATGGAAATGTGATGCTACTAAAAATAATTAGGTCTTATCATTCGGATGCTACCTCTTTGGTGCATTCAAAAGGGGTAGCGTCCAAAATTGTTTGGAACATAGATATTGTAGCCCCTCCCTAGAGATGGACCTATATTTGAGACAAGATGCCTCTCCAACCACTCAGGTGGCTTTTGGCCAAAAAGAAAACACAGTTCCCCAAGAGTGTTCTCAGAAACCCTAAGGGAGGGCTGAGAACACAGCTGTGGGGTAGTGTCTGCCCTGGCTTTCTTCTTTGAATAGAAGAAATTTTGTCACTTAGCTGAGTGACCACATAAGTGGGGCAGAGGAGATTATAGGTCAGGGAAGGCCCTTTAGCAGTAAAGAATGGTTTGCTGCTTTATCACTGCTATTGAGCCAGAATTACCCCCACGATGTTTCCCTGATTCACTTTCTCCAGCTGGGGTCCCTCACTGTTTCCTATTATCTCCAGATTTAACTTTTTCTGTAGGTGGTCTGTCTTCGGTCCTCAGGATACTATCTCATCTAACGTGAGGCCTTTCTTGAGCCTGATACTTTCGTAGGCAGTGGCTAAGGCCGTGGTTAGAGGATGTAAAAATTTCCATAGAATTCTATAAAATCTAGTAACCAAATTGCCCAAGGAAACAAAACTCAATGCACTTTTCCCCTCCACCCATCTTGGTTCACTGTGTATAGGAAGATTTCCTCAGCTGTGTAAGTGACTCATCTGTTAAAGCCAAATAACCCCCAAAGCTGCAGGTTAGAATAGGCAGGAAGTCACTAGAAAATTAGGTATTCTGGAAAGAACTCTACATATAATTATATATATGATATATATATATATCTCATATATATATATAGTTGGGCTTTTTTTGTTTGTTTTGAGACAGGGTCTCACTCTGTCACTGAAGCTGGAGTGCAGTGGCACAATCTCAGCTTACTGCAGCCTTGACCTCCTGGATGCAAGCCATCCTCCCACCTCAACCTCGAGTAGCTGGGACTATACATGCATGCCACTACAGCTGGCCAATTTTTGTATTTTTGTAAAGACAGGGTTTCACCATTTTGCCCAGGCTGGTCTTGAACTCCTGAGCTCAGGTGATCTGCCTGCCTCTGCCTCCCACAGTGCTGGGATTATAGGAGACGAGCCATCGCACACCCAGCCTCGCATTATGTCTTTTTTTTTTTTTTGAGATAGGGTCTCACTCTTCACCCCGGCTGGAGTGTAGTGGTGCGATCTCGGCTTGCTACAGCCTCAACCTCCTGGACTCAAGCAATCCTCCAACCTCCCCACCTCAGCCTCATGAGTAACTAAGACTACAGGCTTATGCCCCTGCGCCCAGCTGATTTTTGTATTTTTTGTAGAGACAGGGTTTTGCCATATTTCTACATATTTTTTTTATTCTGCTATAAATGCCAGAGACTTCAGGATATGGTCAGAATATATGACCTTTGTTGTTAGAAAACCCCTGCCTGCCTTTAGTTTTCCAGCATGACCTGAATTCTCTGAAGTTTTAGCTGCAGTTTTGGTATAATGGTATTTATTGTTCTATATTAGAGTTCTCCAGGGAAACAGAACCAATAAGAGAGATTGGTAAATATTGTAAGTAAAAGATATACAGAAATAAACATATAGGGAGATAGAGATATCTAAATTTATGTGTGTTTATTACAAGGAGTTGGCTTACACAGTTATGGAGGCTGGCAAATCCAAAATCTGCAGAGATTGGCTGGGGGCAGTGGCTCACACCTGTAGTCCCAACACTTTGGGAGACTGAGGTGAGCGGATCCTTTGAGGTTGGGAGTTCAAAATAACCCTGGCCAACATGATGAAACCCCGTCTCTACTAGAAAATACAAAAATTAGCCAGGCATGGTGGTGGGTACCTGTAGTCCCAGCTACTCGGGAGGCTGAGGCAGGAGAATCGCTTGAACATGGGAGGTGGAGGTTGCAGTGAGCCAAAATCATGCCACTGCACTCCAGCCTGGGTGACAAAATAAGACACTGTCTCAAAAAGAAACAAATCTGCAGAGCTGATGTCCAGCGGGCTGGAAGAGCCAGTGATCCAGTTCAAAGCCTGTCAGGAAGGAGAATTCTCTTTTACTTGGGGGAAGGTAGTATTTTGTTCTACTCTGGCCTTCAACTGATTGGATGAGGCCCACCTACATTGAGAAGAGCAATCTGCTTTACTCTGTCTGCCAATTTAAATCTTGTCCAAAACACCCTCACAGAAATACCCAAAATAATGTCTGGCCAAGTATTTGGGCACCCTGTGGTCCAGTCAAGTTGACACATAAAATTAAGCATCACATCATGATGGGTACTGTTTTGATTCCTTTTTTATAGTCTAATTTAATTTACAATCAAGTTAAAGTTCATCTGATTAAGAACGAATTATATGTTAATGGGAAAAAAGCAGACAGGAAGAGGAAAGAGATATTTTATGATTTCTTTCATATAGAATTCTTGCCTCAGATCTGTGAGTTGTATATGCCTCTTACACTATCTTTGAAATAAGAAAGTAAGCAATTCCTCCCATTCTGTGTTTCAGGGAACAAATGTCTTGAAATTTGACTGAAAGGCAGCTGGTTGAATTTGTAATACAGCCAAGGCATAACTGCAAGTCTTCTCATTCTCTGTCTCCATTCTGTCATGTAGGTTTCTGGGAAACATTTGGCCTGAAAAACCTATTTTAGAAAATAAGCCCAGACATTTAGAGAAACAGAACTGAGCCCTTTGGGGTTTGAAACTCTTGGTTTGTGTTAGATATCTTTTGAGAACATGCTCATGTGTGAAATAGAGACATGCATGTAATTAAATTTGGGGCCAAATTAGGTGCAGTTAGAATAGCATGCAGTGCAGACATATCCCAAGCTGTTTAATTGACAAGTTCCACTTACTAAGATATGTCACCTCAGTGACTGTCATTTAATTTTGAATATCCCCTTTTTGTTTGCAATTGCAGAGATTTTGACAACTATTCCAGCTTCAACTGTTGCGGCCAGTAGCTAATGTTCATCCGAGTGTTTGGTATAAACCAAGTTCTCACCTAAGTACTTCACATGGATTATTTGTATTTTCACAATGACCCTGTGAGATAAATATGTAAGGAAACTGAGGAACAAAAAATTTAGACTTTGCTCAAAGATTAAAGAGCCAACAAGTGGCAAAACTGTGATTTTTTTTTTTAACGTTAAGTGGTGTTGCCCCAGAAACTGGGCCCTGTACTGTACTACACTGCCTCCTTGAAGTTTTTCCATTTACCAAGTGTCCAATATGGTGGAAACCGTAAGGTATTAAAGGGGTATATAATTTTTCCAATACTTTTGTAATGAAATATGAAAAACTTACTCATTAAAGAAAATGGGCCAGGCATGGTGGCTCACACCTTGGGAGGCCAAGGTGGGCGGATTACCAGAGGTCAGGAGTTTGAGATCAGCCTGACCAACATGGAGAAACCCCATCTCGTTTTTGTTTGTTTGTTTGTTTTTTTGTTTTTTTGAGACGGAGTCTCGCTCTGTCGCCCAGGCTGGAGTGCAGTGGCCGGATCTCAGCTCACTGCAAGCTCCGCCTCCCGGGTTCACGCCATTCTCCGGCCTCAGCCTCCCGAGTAGCTGGGACTACAGGCGCCCGCCACCTCGCCCGGCTAGTTTTTTGTATTTCTTAATAGAGACGGGGTTTCACCGTGTTCGCCAGGATGGTCTCGATCTCCTGACCTCGTGATCCGCCCGTCTCGGCCTCCCAAAGTGCTGGGATTACAGGCTTGAGCCACCGCGCCCGGCCCGAGAAACCCCATCTCTACTAAAATACAAAATTAGTCGGGCGTGGTGGCACAGGCCTGTAATCCCAGCTACTCGGGAGGCTGAGGCAGGAGAATTGCTTGAACCCGGGAGGCAGAGGTTGCAATGAGTTGGATTGCACCATAGCACACCAGCCTAGGCAACAAGAGTGAAACTCCATCTCAAAAAAAAAAGAAAGGCCGGGCGCGGTGGCTCAAGCCTGTAATCCCAGCACTTTGGGAGGCCGAGGCGGGTGGATCACGAGGTCAGGAAATCGAGACTATCCTGGCTAACATGGTGAAACCCCGTCTCTACTAAAAATACAAAAAAAATAACTAGCCGGGCGTGGTGGCGGGCGCCTGTAGTCTCAGCTACTTGGGAAGCTGAGGCGGGAGAATGGCGTGAACCCGGGAGGCGGAGCTTGCAGTGAGCCGAGATCACGCCACTGCACTCCAGCCTGGGAGACACAGCGAGACTCCGTCTCAAAAAAAAAAAAAAAAAAAAAAAAGAAAATCCAAACCTCCTAGGGCCCAGCAACCCAAACAGAACCTCTATTTCCATTTCAATAAATTTGCTTTCAATCAACTTTTATGCAAATATTTTTTCACATAATTGTATTCATATTTAAACAAAACTTTTTTTTTTTTTTTTTGGTAGAGACAGGGGCTTGCTATGTTGCCCAGGCTGGTCTCAAGCTCCTAGCCTCAAACAGTCCTCTCACCTGGGCGTCCCAAAATGTTGGGATTACAGACATGAGCCACTGCACCTAGCCTAAACAAAATATTTTTTATTATACACCTTTTATGTGTCCATGATTACGGGAGGAGTTATAGGGGATATAAAGGCCCATGCTATTGAAGTCCAAAGAAGAAGGAGGTCAAGAAAGAGTTTTTGAAGTAGCATTTAAGATGGATAAAAATCAAGAGGTGAGATAGGTTTTCAGGTTGGGACAAAAGTTTAGAATTCTTATGCAGGTTTGGGAAGTAGCCAGTAGAACCCAGCGTTTATGTTTACAGCAGTGGGAAATAAGCTTAGATTATTGGCAGATTGTTTAGGTCATTAATTTAAACAATAATGGTGTACCTACCATGTGCCAGCTACTTCATTGGGTATGTAGGATGCAGGGCTGGGGAAAAGAAGGTTCCTGTCTAGGAAGGGCAGTCCAGAAAGCAGATGGACATGTGTAAAGAATTGTGTCTCCGTGCAGAGAGCACCAAGTCTTTACTTCTTGTAGTGATGGAGGGCAAGGATGAGGTCAAGGAAAGCCTTGTAAAGGAAAGGGTGCTCAAGCTGGGTAAGAGGTTGCCAAATGGAAGACTACAGGAAATTCGGAGAATAGTGGATATTCATTATAGCTGGAGCTGGCAGGAGGACTGTAGCGTTCTCTTTGTTTAGGCTGCTATAACAAAATGCCTTAGATTTGGGTAATCTATAAACAACAATTGTATTGCCCACAATTCTGGAGGCTGGAAGTCCAAGTTCAATGTGCCAGCAGATTTTGTGTCTGGGGAGGGCACTGCTGTTCATAGGTGGCACCTTCTTGCTGCTTCCTCACATGGCAGAAAGGGCAAACAAGTTCCCTGTGCCCTCTTTCCTAAGGCAGTAATCCCACTCAGGAGCCTTCCACCTTCATGACCTAGTCACCTTCCAAAGGCCCCATCTCCTACTACCAACACACTGGGAAATAGATGGTTTTTTGTTTTTTTTTTTTAAAATAGAGTTTCGCTCTTACTACTCAGGCTGGAGTGTAGTGGTGCAATGTTGCCTCATTGCAACCTCTGCCTCCCGGGTTCAAGCGATTCTCCTTCCTCAGCCTCCCAAGTAGCTGGGATTACAGGTACACGCCACCATGGCTGGCTAATTTTGGTATTTTTCAGAGAGATGGGGTTTCACTATGTTGGCTAGGCTGGTCTGGAATGCCTGACCTCAAGTGATCCACCCACCTTGGCCTCCCAAAGTGCTGGGATTACATGCGTGAGCCACTGTGCTTGGCTGGGAAATAGATTTTAACATATGAATTTTTAGGCTGGGCATAATGACTCACACTTCTAATCCCAGCACCCTGGGTGGCAGAGGTAGGAGGACTGCCTGAAGCTAGGAGTTTGAGACCAGCCTGGGCAACAAAGTGAGACCCTATCTCTACAAAAAATACAAAAATGAGGCCAGGTGCGGTGGCTCATGCCTGTAATCCCAGCACTTTAGGAGGACAAGACAGAAGATGGCTTGAGCCTAGGAGTTTGAGTCTGCAGTGCGCTATGATTGGACCACTACACTCCAGCCTGGGCAACAGAGCAAGACCCTGCCTCAAAAAAACAGAAATGAATTTTGGAAGGACACAAAACATACAGACCATAGCAAAGGCAGAGGTGAGAAAATGAGATTGGAGTTTGGGTCAAATTAATGAGAGTTTGTATGCCATGCTGAAGTGTTTAGGCTTCATCTTTTTTTTTTTTTTTTTTTTTTAAGAGTCAGGGTCTCGCTCTGTTACCCAGGCTAGGGTGTAGTAATGTGGTCATAGCTCAGTGCAGCCTCGAACTCCTGGCTTCAAGCTATCCTCTAACCTTGGCCTCCCAAAGTGCTGGGATTACAAGTGTGAGCCACCACATCTGGCCTGGATTTCACCTGTAGCAGAGAACTATTGAAAGGGCATTTTTAATCTTTTTTTTTCTTATTGAAAAACATAAATATTGCTTCTTTTATAAGTGGCTTAAAACAACACAGATTAATGTATCTTACAGCTCTAGAGGTCAGAAGTCCAAAATGGGTCTCTCTGGGGTAAAATTGGTGTTGGCAGGGCTGCATTCCTCTCTAGCGGCTATTTTAGGGAAGAATCATTTTTCTTGCTTTTTCTGGCTTCTAGAGGCTGCCCACATTCCTTGGCTCATGGCTCCCTTTCTTCATCTTCAAAAGCCAGCTATAGCTGATGAAACCTTTCCCATATCTCATCACTCTGACCTTTTCTGCCTCCCACTTCCACTTGTTTGTTTGTTGTATTTTGCTTTTGAGACAGGGTCTTAGTCTGTTGCTCAAGATGGAATGCAGTGGCACGACCACAGCTCACTGCAGCCTGGACTTCCCAAGCTCAAGCAATCCTCCCACCTCAGCGTCCTTAGTAGCTAGGATCACAGGCCCACACCAACACACATGGCTAATTTTTTTTTCCTAATTTTTTGTAGAGATAGGCACTTTGGGGGGCCAAGGCAGAGGATGCTATGTTACCCAGGCGAGTCTCAAACTCCTGGGCCCAAACTATCCTCCTGCCTTAGCCTCCCAAAATGCTGGAATTACAGGCATGAGCCACCATGTCTGTCTGTTCCTCTTCCACTTTCGTTTTTGTTGTTGTTGTTGTTTTGTTTTGTTTTGGCAGGGGGCGGTGCGGGAAACAGCCTTGCTCTGTCACCCAGTTTGGAGTGCAGTGGCACTACTTGGCCTACTGCAAACTCTGCCTCCCGAGTTCAAGGGATTCTCATGCCTCAGCCTCCTGAGTAGCTGGGATTACAGGCATGTGTCACCACACCCAGCTAATTTTTGTGTTTTTAGTAGATAGGGTTTTGCCATTTGGCCAGGCTGGTCTCAAACATCTGGCCTCAAGCAATCCACCCACCTCGGCCTCCCAAAGTGCTAAGATCACAGGCATGAGCCACCATGCCTGATTCCTCTTCTACTTTTAAGGACCTTTGTGATTACATTGGGCCCACTGGGATAATCGAGGTTAATTATCCCACCTCAAGATCAGCTGATTAGCAACGTTACTCTCTGCTCACATATTCACGGATTCCAGGAATTAGGACTTGAACATTTTGGGGTAGTCATTATTGTGCCTACCAAAGATGGGAAAACCGAGTAGTAGAAGGGTTCAGGAACTTGCCCGAGGTCACACAGCTAGTTGGTAGTAGGGCCAAGAATAAGCACTGTTTTTTAAATTCAAATTATAGACATTTTTAAAAAGGAACCAGGCACAGTGACTCACACCTGTAATCCCAGAACTTTGGGAGGTCGAGGCGGGTGGATCACTTGAGGTCAGGAGTTCAAGATCAGCCAGGCCAACATGGCGAAACCCCGTCTCCACTAAAAATACAAAAATTAGCCAGGCTTGGCGGTACATGCCTGTAATCCCAGCTACTAGGGAGGCTGAGGCAAGAGAATTGCTTGAATCCAGGAGGTGGAGGTTGCAGTGAGCCAAGATCGTGCCACAGCACTCCAGCCTGGGCAACAGAGCAAGACTCTGTCTCAAAAAATAAAAATAAAAAGTAAGCCGGTGCGGTGGCTCACGCCTATAATCCCAGCACTTTGAGAGGCCAAGGCGGGTGGATCACGAGGTCAAGAGATCAAGACCATCCCGGCCAACATGGTGAAACCCTGTCTCTACTAAAAATACCAAAATTAGCTGGGCTTGGTGGCACATGCCTGTAGTCCCAGCTACTGGGGAGACTGAGGCTGGAGAATTGCTTGAACCCAGAAGGCAGAGGTTGCAGTGAGCCAAGATCGGGCTACTGCCCTCCAGCATGGGCAACAAAGCAAGACTTTATCTCCAAACAAACAAACAAACAAATAGATAAGAAAGAGAGAAATTTCCTCTTCATCACTGAAAGATAACTCAATTAAGAGTTTGAGTATCCTTTCAGAGTTTTCTCTACATGTACAGTACTAGCTGCAAACCATTCCCCTTAAAAAAAAAAAAAGGAATAAATAGGCTCATATTTGGCTTTCTATAGTTTGCTTTTTTCTTTTTAATGTATCTTGGCTATGTTCCCATGTAAGAACATATAGTTCTAGCTCATTCCTTTTCATTGTTGCACAGGACTATATGGATATATTAATAATTTATGTTGCCAGTTATCTTTTTTTTTTTTTTTTTGAGACAGAGTCTCACTGTGTTGCCCAGGTTGGAGTACAGTGGCATGATCTCAGCTCACTGCAACTTCCGCCTTCCAGGTTCAAACAATTCTGCCTCAGCCTCTGCAGTAGCTGGGATTACAGGCACTTGCCACCAGGAGCCCGGCTAATTTTTTGTATTTTTAGTAGAGATGGGGTTTCACTATGTTGGCCAGGCTGGTCTCGAACTCCTGCAGGTGATCCACCCGCCTCGGCCTCCTAAAGTGCTGGGATTACAGGCGTGAGCCACCGGGCCTGGCCTTTGCCAGTTATCTATTGATGGATATTTGAGGTATTCCTTTTTCCTCTATTACAAAGCGTGCTACAAACTAATATAATTACATATTTATAAATTTATGTGAAACTTCTTTAGGAACTCCTAGAAATGGGTCAGCGTATACGCACTTTGATATAAACTCCCACCAGTAGGGTCTGAGAGGCCAGTTTCCCCATATCCTTAACAAGACAGTTTTCAACCTTTACCAATCTAAGAAATGAAATACTTTTTAAATTTTCTTAAAATAATGTACCTTTTCTAATCCTGCAGTGTGCATGCTAGAAAATTTTTTTAATTCGTTTTTTGTTACAAGTGATCATATTTTTAAATGTATTAGTCATTTTTATTGTATGAGTCACCTATTTGTGTCCTATGTCTGTTTTCATTTTGTCTTTTGACTTTGAAAAAGCTCTTTTTATATTGTGAACATTAACCTTTTGTCACACATATTGCAAATATTTTCCCCAGTTCATGGAGGGATTTTACTTATTTTTTATTGAGACGGAGTCTTGCTCTGTCTCACAGGCTGGAGTGCAGTGGCGCCATCTCAGCTCACTGCAACCTCCACCTCCAGGGTTCAAGCAATTTGATTCTCATGCCTCAGCCTCCACAGTAGCTGGGATTACAGGTGCGCACCACCACGCCCAGCTAATTTTTTTTTTTTTTTTTTTTGTATTTTTAGTAGAGATGGGGTTTCACCCTGTTGGTCAGTCTGGTCTCGAACTCCTGACCTCAAGTAATCTGCTTGCCTCAGCCTCCCAGAGCTGGGATTACAGGCGTGAGCCATTGTGCCTGGCCCGTGGAGGTATTTTAAGTAGAGTAATACTAGATTTGGGCTTGAGAAATCTCTCTGGTGGTAGCTTAAATGCTAGTACAGTTTAGCCTTTATTGTGGAAGCTGTATGGACTTATTGAAAAATTGAGTATGAGAATGATATGAGTACTGTGGTTTAGGAAGGTAGTATTGCCTGTTTTATCTACTACAGATTACAGAAAAAGGAGAGAAGAAAGACTGTTCTAGTAGTTTAAGCATGAATGACAGTGTGACAGTGTAGATGGCAAGTGAAAAATGAATTTGAGAAATGCGATGAAGAAGGAATCAAGAAGTTTCCACATTGAAGACTAACAGTGAGGCATAAGACAGAGTCAGTAGTACCAAGATTTGAACACAGATAGCTAAGAGGAAGGTGATAACGTACAGCAAAGAAAACAGTCTACAAAATGAAAAGGCAGCCTACAGAATGGGACAATATATTTGCAAACCATGTTTTCAGTAAGGCATTAATATGCAAAATATATAAGGAACACATACAACTCAATAGCACAAACCCCCCCCACACACACACACACAAAACCAAATAACCCAAATAAAAAATGGACAAAGGACCTAAATAGACATTTTTCCAAAGAAGACATACAAACACCCAACAAACACCCAGCAGGTGTATGAAAAGGTGCTCAACATCACAGTCATCAGGGAAATGCAAATCAAAACCACGTTGAGCTGGGCACCATGGCTCACACCTGTAATCCCAGCACTTTGGGAAGCCAAGGTGGGTGAATCACCTGAGGTCAGGAGTTCGAGACCAGCCTGGTCAACGTAATGAAACCCGTCTCTACTAAAAATACAAAAATTAGTCAGGTGTGGTGGTGTGCACCTGTAATCTCAGCTACTCGGGAGGCTGAGGCAGGAGAATTGCTTGAACCTGGGAGATAGAGGTTGCAGTGAGCTGAGATTGCACCATTGCACTCCAGCCTGAGGGACAAGAGCGAAACTCCACCTCAAAAAACAAACAAACAAAAAGAAAAAACCACAATGAGATACCACCTCACGCCTGGTAGGATGGCTATTCTCAAAAAGTCAAATGTAACAAGTGTAGGTGAGGAGGTGGAAAAAAGGGAACCCTTATCCATTGTTAGTGGGAATATAAATTGGTACAGCCATTGTGGAGAACAGTATAGAGGTTCCTCAAAAAATTTAAAAGTAGAACTACCGTATGATCCAGCAGTCCCACTTCTGGATACATATCCAAAGAAAATGAAATACCTCAAAGAGGTATCTGCATGCCCATGTTCATCACAGCATTATTTGCAATAGCCACAGTATGGAATCAGATTGTCAGTGGATGAATGTATAAAGAAAATGTGATACGTGTGTTTATATACATACACACACACACGACAGAATATTATTCAACCTTAAAGGAAATTCTGCTATTTGCAACAACATGGATGAACCTGGAAGACATTACACTAAGTGAAATAAGCCAGGCATAGAAAGACAAATACTGCATGATCTCATTTATCCAGTGTGTGGAATATCAGAAAAGTGGATCTCATAGAAAAAGAGAGCAGAGGATGGCTACCAGGGGTCAGAGGGTGGGGAGAATGGGGAGATGATGGTCAAAGGGCACAAACTTGCAGTTATAAGATGAACAAGTTTTGGAGACCTAATGTACAGCACGGTGACTACAGTTCATATTTTATATACTTGAAATTTGCTAGGAGAGTAGATCTTAAGTATTCTCACTACACCAAAAAAAAAAGATAACTGAGGCCATGGACATGTTAATTAGCTCCACTGTGGTAATCATTTCATAATGTATCAAAACATCACAATGTACAACTTAAATATATACAATTTTTATTTGTCAATTATACCTCAATAAAACTGACAGGGGAAAATGATACAGAGGACAGGAATGGAATCAGGAAAATAACGTGGGTGGGAAAGATGATTTTTTTTTGACATAAATAAGTTGAGCTTGTGGACATCCAAGTGGAAATACCTGTTAGGCAGTTAGGGATACTGAGCTGGAACCCATACAGGGTAGAAAGGCTGGCACTAGTTGGTGAAATCATGCCTGTATGGTCATGGTTGGAGCAGATTAATTCTCCTAGGAATAGTTAGGAGGTAGAGAATGTCATTGTCTCTCTGTATGAAACAGAAAATGCATTGCAGTGCTGCAAGCTGATGGTCATCACTGCTCATTACTGCACCTTTTCTTCATCTCATCTGGAAGCTGTGAGCAGTTTTGTTTTGGTTTTTTTGTTTTGTTTTGTTTTGTTTTTTTGAGATAGAGTCTTGCTCTGACACCCAGGCTGGAGTACAGTAGCACCATCTCAGCTCACTGCAACCTCCACCTCCTGGGTTCAAGTGATTCTCCTGCCTCAGCCTCCCCGGTAGCTGGGATTACAGGTGTGCACCACCACACCCAGCTAATTTTTATATTTTTAGTAGAGATGGGATTTCACCATGTTAGCCAGGCTGGTCTCAAACTCCTGACCTCATGATCCGCCCACCTTGGTCTCCCAAAGTGCTGGGATTACAGGCATGAACCACCGCGCCCTGCTGAGCAGTTTTTAACTGTTACCAGTATTTAGGGATGGTTGTATGCTGTTGGAGGAATAAGTCAGCTGTTGGAATTCGGGGTTTTCCTTTGGTGAAGAGAAGGTGATCCCATTCTACCTCTCACAGTGCTTCACAGTGTACAAACTACTTTCGCAAGTGATCCCATTTTTTTTTTTCTTGTTATCATGCTAACCTTGTGAAGTAGGTAAGGACCAGTGTAATTATCCCCATTTCACAGATGAAGGAGCTGAGGCACAGGGAGTTTGAAATTTGCTAAAGGTCATAAGGTAGTAAATTATAGAGCTCGGAGACAGATAATCGTGATTACAAGTTCAGTGCTGTTTTTGTTCTACCTTGAGGCCTTCCTTTTCAGCAGTGTTCACCTCAGAATATTTGTCAGTGGTTTACATAGATAAAGCTCTCTCTCCCTCAGTGTTACAATGGCAAGTTTTCTATGGATTTTTTTTGTGTCCAGTAAAACAGTAAGTTATTCTTGTGGTATTTTTCTTCAATTTAAACTGGACATCTAGTTGTATATCCTTATTGTTTTAATAGTACAAATTCACCTAAGCTTAGCTCTTAATATTCAAAGTAGAGAGGAAGATGGGAATCTGGAGCAAAGAAATACACACTTGAGAAAATGAAGACAAGGGAAAATTTCCTCTTTAATCATGGATCTATCTCCAAGCAGGCTACTCAGTCTCTGGGGTTGTAGAGAGACTGACCTAATACACACAGTTCTTCTATCCCATCCTGTCTTCTAGAGTGGTACAGAGAGAGCCAGCAGGTTGGAGGTAGAAGATTTAAAAATAAAAAATTTTTTAAAAATAAGACTTGGAGAAGCTTTCTTTAACTTCCTGGCAGCATCTCCAAAGAGTGGTACCCTTCTGTGGTCCTGTGCTCAGTGGAAGCAGTGTCTGTCTTTAGACCTGGTTAGTTGACTTTCATGAGTTCACAGAACTGGAAGTGCCCAGCACACAATGCTGAAAAATTTTTATGAAGCTTTCAGCTGCTATAGTGTAGCCCTTGACGGAAATGGGGTTTTGTTGGGTATATGGAAAACTCATCAGTCTTACCATCCCAGCACTGCCAGTTCTTACCGTCTAACATATGTGAAGGAGAAGGAAAATGGTACTTCTCAAAACAACTAAAATCATAGGGGGAAATTAAACACTGTGTTTAAAAGGCCATGAGATTTCATTTCCAGGGAAAAGGACTAACTCTGCTTTTTCTGTCTCCTGAGGCTTTTCTGTTTTCATAGTTTCTCCTAGTTTTTTACACGTATTGTACCTTCAGGGTTATCAGATAGTGCTTCTAAAACCTGACCTATCCTACGATCAGCGTCCTTCTTCAGTTTCCAGCAAAATGGTGATGGTTAAGACAGGTACACAGGGCAGATCACTAGGGTACAGGTTAGAGGGAAATGACCTTGGAGACCACATTCCACATTCTTTTGGCACTACTGGCCATAGTTCTGTACTTGTCCACTAAAAAGTAAACTCGAAATTCAAGTCTTATTTCCTCCCTGAGAGACGATGTTGATTGAAATACTAAGTGAATAAATGAGCAAATGGAAGGAAGATGTTAGCTGAAGCTGCAGTGAAGAGAAAGGTAGGATATGAGCCTGATCTTGGAAGGGGGAGAGTCTTCATTCAGTGGCCATTTGTATATTGGCCTTGCACTGCACTGTCAGACCAACACCCTGAAGATCTATTCCGAACGTTCCACCTGCCTGCAAATGTTGACTATGGTCATTTCTGTCCACTACCTAATAAATGAGTAACAAGAATTCTTCTGCCCCATCTCACAATACCAAATAATGATGTTTACTAAAATAATAACAATTTGGCCTAATAAAAGAGCCTCCAACAAAGCCACTTGGTGATCACTCTGTCACCCGTTTCTGCCCTGGCATTCTGACAATAGTAGGGATGATAATACACTTAGTCAAAACATATATGGAGCCAGGCACGGTGGCTCACGCCTGTAATCCCAGCACTTTGGGAGGCTGAGGTGGGTGGATCACTTGAGGTCAGGAGTTCGAGACCAGCCTGGCAAACATAGTGAAACTCCATCTCTACTAAAAATACAAAAAGCCAGGTGTGGTGGTGCATGCCTGTAATCCCAACTACTCTGGAGGCTAAGGCAGGAGAATTGCTTAAACCCGGGGATGGAGGCTGCAGTGAGCCAAGATCATGCCACTCGACTGGGTGAGAGAGCTAGACTCTGTCTAAAAAAAAAAAAAAACACCATACATGGACACTCATTAGGATGGCTATAATATGTTGACAAGGACATGGGGAAATTGGAACACTTGTGCATTGCTGGTAGGTGTGTAAAATGATACAGCTGATAGGGAATCCATATGGCAGTTCTTTAAAATTAAACAGAATCACCATATGATCTAGCAATTCCCTTTCTGGGTATATATCCAGAAAGGAAAGCAGGTACTCAAACATACTTGTACCCCCACTTGCCCAGCAGCATCATTCACAATAGCCACAAGGTGGAAGCAACCCAAGTGTCCACTGATGGATGAATGGATAACCAAAATGTGGTATATACATACAATGGAATATTATTTGATCTTTAAGAGAAAGGAAATTTTGACGCTTGCTACAACATGGATAAACCTGGATGCCATTATGCTAAGTGAAATATGCCAATCACAATAGGATTAATACTGTATGATTACACAAACGTGAGATTCCTAGAGCAGTCAGGTTCATACACACAGAAAGTAAAATGGTGGCTGCCAGGGGTTGTGGGGAAGGGGGAAAGTGGGGATTTAGTGTTTAATGGGTACAGAATTTCAGTCTGGGAAAATGAGAAATTTCTGGTGTTGACTCGTGGTGATGGTTGCATAACAATGTGAATGTACTTAATGCCACTTAACTGTACACTTAGAGACAGTTAAAATGGCATATTTATGTTATGTATTATGTATTTTTTTTTTTAACCACAATTTTTTTAAAAATGTGGGGGATGGGTGCGGTGGCTCACGCCTGTAAATCCCAGCACTTTGGGAGGCCGACGCAGGCAGATCACTTGAGGGCAAGAGTTCGAGACCAGCCTGGCCAACATGGTGAAATCCCGTCTTCACAAAAAAATACAAAAATTAGCCGGGCATCGTGGCACACACCTGTAATTGCAGCTACTTGGGAGGCTGCGGCAGGAGAATCGCTTGAACCCGGGAGGTGGAAGTTTCAGTGCGCAGAGATTGTGCCACTGCACTCCAGCCTGGGCAGCACAGTGAGTGACACTCCATCTCAAAAAAATAAAAATTAAAAATATGGGTGACAGAGGGTGGAATGACATGGAAGAGACAAAAGATATTAACTTGTTTAATACTTCACTGGTGGACTGTGCTATTCTCTTCTTTTTGAGAAGCCAGATTTTACAAAGGGAGACTTTCAGGAGGCAGATGTGGTGTGTTTTTTTGTTGTTTGGAAAGTGTATCTTCAGTTGGTTATTAACTGACTGCTCATTGGAGACTTCTGCCAGATGCGCCCAGATCATTAGTCCGTTTGAATCATCACGTCTTCCAGGCCCCGCCCTGCTCTCTGATAGGCTCCACCTTCACCCTGGGATCCTGTTAGTCAAGATGCTCTGAGAGCGCATGGTCACAAAACAAAAATGGTGGGTTTGACTGTGGCAGGGATTGACGTCTATTTTCGATGGCAGACTCAGTCTTAGCCATTCATATAGGAATCCTGAGCTCTGCCTTTGAGAGTGTTAGGCATCCAGCAAATGCTCACGGATTTAAGTGAAATGATGTGCATTACTTTCAGTTATATGACTTCGAAGAGTCTTTGTTTTGTTTTGTTTTTCAAAGTGCAAGGGTAAATCAATAGAACTGAAAGGGTCTTGGGCCAGCTCCACCCATCTCTACCCAGGGATGGAATCATCTTTTAAAACTTGAATTTAACAGTTACATAGCACTTACTGTGAGCCAGAGACTATCCTAAAGGCTTTTGATAGATATGTCAACTCATTTAATACTAATAAGCCTATGGGGTTAGGTACCCTTGTTTCCCATTTTACAGATGAGGAAACTGAGGCACAGAGAAGGAAAGTTATACCACTATTAAGTAATGGACCTGGGATTCCAACTGAAATACCTTGTAGCCCCTGAGCTCATGCTTTTAGTTATTGTACACCTGACTCTTAAAATAGTAATGTACCAGACTGGGACTTTAATGACCCTGAAGTGGATCTCAAGGT
The DNA here is from genome assembly GCF_003255815.1 of Theropithecus gelada. Classification (NCBI taxonomy): domain Eukaryota; kingdom Metazoa; phylum Chordata; class Mammalia; order Primates; family Cercopithecidae; genus Theropithecus; species Theropithecus gelada. The sequence continues at coordinate 159,875,555 of NC_037668.1, forward strand.
CCAGAATGGAGAATGGAAATTGGGGGTGAAGATATTCATTGATTATGATCCTGCCTCTTTACTCCAGCAGCCTGATTAGGTCCCTGAGGGCTAATGCTGAAGCCAGGGTAAGGGGCTTGCAGGTTTAAGGTCAAATTTTTTGAACCTAAGGAATTTCCCTCCAATTCTGTAGCAGCCCCTTAGTGACGAATCTGCTACCTACCCCACAGGTTTTGCTATTAGAGGATTTTCTAGGTTATCAAGGCGGACGAGGTGAAACACCATTAAACTAACACTGAGCAACGCTGAACTCTATACAAATCTTTTTTTCTAGTCTTTCTAAGATACGACCCCAGACGAATCTGCAACTCTGGAGTGGAAGCCAGGGGGCGGGCTAAGCAGCGACCATTTTTGTTTTGCGGCCGTGCGCTCTCAGAGCATCTTGACTAACAGGACCCCACGGTGAAGGTGGAGCCTGTCAGAGAGTAGGGCGGGGCCTGGAAGACGTGATGATTCAAACGGACTAATGATCTGGGCGCATCTGGCAGAAGTCTCCAATGAGCAGGCGTGTTGGGGAGGAGCGCACAAACCCTAGTGGGTTTGGTTGCACGGCGGCTTTGGCGCATTTTCGGCTGGTTTGATTCATCCATTTTGAAGAGACGGGGGAGCGGGGGGCTCGTCTGTTCCAGGAGCCCTGAACCAAAGAGCAGCGGAGTTTGAGGAGCCAGCAGCTCGGGGTTCGGCAGCAGCGGTCCCATCGGCTGAAGTTCGGGGGGGGTGGGGCGCCGAGCGCGCGGGGTGGGGGGGGTCCTGGTCTTTGGCTTCTCGACTCGGTCCTGTTTCGACAGCGAACATGTCGCGGCCTGTCAGGTCAGTGCGGAGTCTGAGGCCTGGAGCGGGTTGGAGGGGGCTGGGGGCGAGTGGTGAAAAGAGTGGGGGACAGAAGGCTAGAGTCGGTCATCTCCGGTGCCACGCGCGGCCTCCTCCCTTTCGGGGCCCGCGCGCACCCTTGCGCGTGGGGGGCCCTGCTGGCGCGCGGGGGTGGCGGCTGCGCGCCCGAGCGCGCGCCCCTCCCCGCCCCGCGCCGCTGCAGGGCTCCGGTCTGCTCAGCTGCCTCCCCCACCCACCGCACTGGAGCGGGCGGGGTGTCCCTGAACCGCCAGCGCCGGAGGGGGAGGGGTGTGAAGTCAGCGCCCCCAAGAGGCCCCACCTCCTCGGGGCCGTCCCCTTGGAGCCAGCGCTGGGAGGCGGGCGGACTCGAGCTCCACTCCCCACCTTCAGCGAGGAGGGGCGGAGGCACCCGTATTGCCCCTTCCCCCCGCGACTGGCGCGGGGGTGGGGGCCTTGAGCCCTTTTTCTCTAGCGGACGGGGGTGTTCCAGGCTAAGGGGGAGGGGCAGCACACCCAACCGGCCCCGCGTCTGTCCTTCGGGGTCGCTGCAGGCCCCGCCTCCCGGATTGGGCCGAACGTGGGCGGGACCCGTTTTTTCCCCCCCGGGCAGAAGTGAGAGTTCGGGACTGGACCCTGGAAAATAATGGACTGCTGCCTCTCTCCCCACCGCGGAGTTTTGAGAGAGTTAACCCCAAAGTTCGCTCTTTCTCTCCGACTAGAAATGTCCTTCCTCGGGGAAATGTCCGTACTCAGGGAGGGGCGGGTTAACAGCACAGCCCAAATCCCGTGTGGTTCTCGTTCCACTCTCACCCGCGTACGCGTCTCGGGATATTTTTGTAACCCTCTTGTCCCCGAGTGACTTTAGTAATAAAAGGGCTAGGTTCGGGTAACCATCAGACTCCATTCTCGGGATTTCAACAAGTTTGCTATTCCCCCAGCGGTCGGTGGAATCGTCCTATGCCATCCTCCAGGCTATTGTATGGAATGTGCCATTTATGGAGGGGTGTGGTTTAGTCTAATCTGTTGAGGCCTTGAAAAGGAGAGCTGTTGCAAATAAATATTTTTAATGTAAGGAATTGGCTTCTTTGCATAGTGTGTTTTCTAAATAAATAGATAAAGGCTTAGTTTTTAAATGTTTTTAACAGTTGTTGCTTCCTCTTCATTCCAAGTTGTGTGAGAAACGGAAGTATCTTTAATTAGAGTTCTAAAGAGAGGTTTGGGACCGTGGAAAGGGTTTTGTTCTACACCGTTCTGTCTCCAGACTAGATCATCCTCCAACTGGTGGTGGCATGGGACTGCATACTTCTACGCACGGGGTGGGAATGAGGAGAAAGAGCTGCTGTTAGCTCTGTTTCAATCAGCATCTGTGGTAACTCACGATCTCTACTCTGAAAGTTATGCTGGCCTTTTGGTAAGGAGTCTAGATAGCTCTTTCAGAGTTATAGTATGCATAATTTCTTGGCATAAAACTTGACCGATGTATCTCAACTCACGTAGAATATTTTCTTTAGGGTCAGGTAAAATATACAATAAAATAAAGATTTATTTTACCTGGATTGGATCTTTTGTCTTCTGGAAGTAATTACTGTGTGGTCAAATTAGGTTATTTTTCTCTACCTTTTAAAATTTAATTCACTAAGTTTTGATGACTTTATTTTATTGTGGTGACATTCTTATCTCATCTGCCTGAATTTGTTTTCCCAGATTTAGGTATTGGAACATGAACAGAACATTTTTACTGGAAAACTTGGATTTTTTATGTTACCATGTGGGGATATATATATTAAGCACATTCTATCAGTTTTTTGGAGGCATTGGGACTTCACAACTTTTTTCTTACTCAGTATGTTGTTTAAACTAATTTTGACCTTGTTTATTGCCCCTAATTGAAGAGTGAAGTTAATATGTGTGGGCTGGTTTTTTTTTGTTTGTTTGTTTTTTGCCATTTTCAAATTATTAATTTCAGAGCACGTTGGTTACCGAGTATATTTTAGTCATAAATTCTCTTTGTAATTATTTTTTAAAAGAAGTCTTTATTCATGACCAATAATAAAGCAGAAATAATTAAACTTGAGTTTGGTGGTTTGTTAAATTTTGCAATAAAAAAGTCCTGACTTAGGGAAATGCTGTTGTTTCAAAGTATAATTGAAGAATCTGTGTTAGTGCATTTAACATCAACAAAAAAAGTGATAGACTTGACCTGATTTCAGAATCATCAGCTTTGTTTTAAAAACAAAAAAGCAAAAGTTGGAAAATATTGTCACTGTGTAGTCTTTTGGGGTATTTTTGCCCTTAGGCCTGTGTATGATTTTGGAGCTTTTCTGGTTCTCATTTTACAATATCCATTTTTATTTTAATATGAACCTAAACATTTTAAGAGCATTTGGAAGTGTACCAGTGGCACCTTAACATCAGTTTCCAAATGAAGGGTGGTATGGTGGACCTTTTGGCTACTGCATGGCTTAGCATAGACCTCTGTCTAGCACGTTATGTTTAACTTTGTTCATACAAGATTGCTGTCTTTACCCTTTGCAGTGGCTGACTTCTAAATGAGAGCTCAAATATTTTAGACCTTGGATTCAAATTAATACCTTAAAATTAGTCTTGGAGCTAGGAAGAGGTTTAGGCAAACTCACTTTATTAAACCTAGTTTAATGGGGACCTGAGTAAGTGAGGTGCCTTGCATCACGAACTAGCAGGTGCAAATGTTGAGCCGAGAACCTGGATTTCCCAACTCCCAGTTCTGCTGGTCCCCACCCGCATGATCACCGTACCTTCTGCCCGATCAATATTAATGTTATTAGTGCTGATTAAAGAACATAGTGTATAACATTTTTAACTTTAAAGTACTTTCATGAGTCAGCTTTGTGAGGAAGGAAGGAAAATGCCGTTACTTCTAAGGGATGAGAAAGAAAGCTCAGATTTACTGACTTGCCCAAACTAGAAACCAGATTTCTTGAAATCCAGCTTTGTTACATTCTCCAGAGATCCTCCTCCCTTACTGAAAGTGATCCAGGTTGCTCAAATCAGTCTTTTTGCTTCTCCTTGTAACCTAAGTGTGCTTGATACCTTGTCTTTTAACACTGGAGATTGTAAGGAACCTTACCATTGAAAATTTAGATGTGCAAACATAAGCTCTTACAAGTTGTTATAAAATTTATTTTATTGTTTGTCATGTTTACAAGTAATGTTGAGAATTAACTGCTTTGCCAGGATTCCAGTTTGCTTTCTATTCAGAGAGAATTGTTTGGGCCATGCCTGGATTCTAAAAATTAATATTCTCTCCCCCAAAACAGTTAGTTTCAAGAAGTCCTCAGCTAAAGAGAAAAACTAGAAACTTGAAAATTCAAGGTAATTCAAAATTTGTTATCAAATGTGCACACGAAGACACAAGTTTAATATGGTTGTAGATGAGACTGGCTCATTCTCTTCTGTAGTTTGTGTGTGTATGTGTGAAGTGTGAGTTTATTAACCTTGGATCTATACTTCTTAAAATTACATGTCACTTTCCTCTAAGAAGACATAATTCCTTCAAAGACATGCCATCAAAGATACCTTACATAATTTACAACACCTGAATAATGGGGGAGTTATTTATTTATTTGAGATAGGATTTCCCTCTTGTTGCCCAGGCTGGACTGTAATGGTGCTATCTCGGCTCCCTGCAACCTCCGCCTCCCAGATTCAAGTGATTCTCCTGCCTCAGCCTACAGAGTAGCTGGGATTATAGGCACCCACTACCACACTCAGCTAATTTTGTTATTTTTAGGAGAGACAGGGTTTCACCATGTTGGTCAGGCTGGTCTCGAACTCCTGACCTCAAGTGATCCACCCACCTCAGCCTCCCAAAGTGCTGGGATTATAGGTATGAGCTACAGCACTGGCCCAGCCGGGAAGTTAATTTTATAAGAAAAGTATTCACTTTTGCTCAACATACATGTAATTAATTATCTGAAAATTACAATGTTTAAAATGTTTTCAGAGTAACTTAACAAACATTGAGAAAAAGTGCAGAGTCAGGAACTGTGCTAGAGGTTTTCACTTTGTTTTATCCTTACTACAACCCTGTAACAACCCTGTAACAAGTATTTTTCTTTATCACCATGTAACATGACAAAACAAGCTTAAAGAATATGTTACAGTTACAGAGCTATAATAGCAGAGCTAAGGTTTGAGCCCAGATCCGAATACAAAACTAGCATTTTTTTCCATGGTACTCATCTTTCTTGCCTAGTATTCAGTGTGAAGATGGTCAAGTTTTTTTATTTAGTATCTCCTCAATGGTGAATACATTCTATATACATTGATTTTTAGCTCTCTGTATAAAACATTTTAGGAAAAACAGCCAAAATGTTTAACATGAGCATTTTTGCTCAACTCAATATTTAAAATAATTTTCAGAGGTACTTTTTGTTTTGTTTTTTGTTTTTTTGAGACAGGGTCTCACTGTCGCCCAGGCAGTAGTGCTGTGGTGTGATGACAGGCTCACTGCATCCTCCCACCTCAGACTTTCCGGTAGCTGGGACTATAGGTGTGGCCCACCATGCCTGGCTAGTTTTTTGTAGACAGGGTTTCACCATGTTGTCCAGGCTGAGAGAGAGAATTAACAGTACTAAGTTAAAAAAATAAATAAGCTAGAAAGAACTTAAGTCCAGTTCCTTCAGTTTACTAGTGATGACTTTGAACCCAAGGAGTTAGTGTAGAGATAATAGGCCAGATTTAGATGGCATAAATATCCTTTTTACTCTTTGTATTTACAGTATTTGATTCTACAGAGAATGTTTAGAAGTCCACATTCCTAGTTTGAAACCATTGGGACCATATGTGGTTTTAAATTATTGAAAAATTTGGAATTCCCAAAAGGTAATAGGATGCGTGTACTGTATAGTAATCTACCATCACTAGTTTAGAATAGTACTCCTATAAACAATCACATTAGTATCTCTAGTGAGGGCCGGGCGCGGTGGCTCACGCCTGTAATCCTAGAACTTTGGGAGGCTGAGGCGGGCGGATCACCTGAGGCGTTTGAGACCAGCCTGGCCAACATGGAGAAACCCTGTCTCTACTAAAAATACAAAATGAGTCGGGCGTGGTGGCAGGCGCCTGTAATCCCAGCTACTTGGGAGGCTGAGGCAGGAAAATCGCTTGAACCCGGGAGGCGGAGGTTGCAGTGAGCTTGCACCATTGCACTCAAGCCTGGGCCACAAGAGCTCCATCTCAAAAAACAAAACAAAACAAAAAAATCTCTAGTGAATTTAAGAATTTTCACACAGATATGAAAGGCCTCACATTTAGGTCGTCATGTTTTGCCACCATGTAAGTTATGAAAATACTTAATTTTGAGAACTTTTTGGATTTCGAAATTGTGGGTTGGTGATTGAGGACATTTAACAGCATGAGCTGAAAAAAAAACACTTCTTCGCTTAATAGAATTATCAATTACTGAGCAACTCTTAGGTGCCAAATAATTCCACCAGATACTTTATACATATTTCAAAATCATGCACAACTCTTCAAGGCATATGTTATCCTCATTTCATATGTTAGGCCTGAGGCTAGGATAAATAAAGTAACTGACACAGTTCACCTAACTATTAAGAGTTGAAGCAGGAATTTGAATGCTACTGTGAACCAACCCAAAGCCAGTTCGTGATCTTTTCAATGTGACATTGTCACAGGGTACACTTTGTCACGGTGTTAGCACATTTTGTCTTCTTTGGAGCAAGTTACAGTTCATAATAGAACTTTTGTGGAGAGGCCTAATTTTCTGGGTAGGAAGAGGAGAAAATGTGAAGAGATTAATGGGAGATAGACCTGACAGGAGGAAAAACCAGTGGAATGTTTAGTGTGAGCCTTTGCCTAGAAAATGTTAGGTGGCATTGTTTTAAGTTTATACATTTCAAAATATGAGGGCATTTCCCCTTGACTAGGTGATTCCAAAGCCACCTAAAGGACAAAAAGTAAATGAGGGACTCATTTTACATAAAAATATGGATGCAAAAAATGCTAAACAGACTATTAACTAACTGAAACCAATGCGTACAATAACTCACTGTCATCAGTAGGCTCTTGGAAACTTCTAACTTTAAGCAAAAGGATATACAGTAGGCAGGTTCTTGAATAATGTTTTGTTACAAGGTTGATGAGAAAGAACGGTCTTGTGCAACATTTCGCTTAAGGCCCAGGTTTCTAAGAGCCTGTCGGTGACATTAAGTGAGAACTTAACTGTATTAAAAATATATGTGATCAAGTAGGGTTTGTCCCAAGAACAAAACAATCTGTTTCTGTGAGTCAACATATTGAAAGACTAAAGGAAAAACCATTGCATTTGAAAAAGGTGTAATGCCTATTGTAAAACTTAATGCAAATGGAGATGTTGAACTCCATTGGAGTAATAGTATTTTGCAGTTAATAAAGCATTTTACAATTTTCAAAGCTTTTTCTCACTGGTTTCTTCTAGCCCAAAAAACACCATTAGTTAAATAAAGCTAATTTTGAATAAAGGTTTTTGCTTTTTGGGGTTTTTTGGCCTATTTTCCCCAAAAATGTAATAGTCACCATACTGTGTAACTCTGGGATACTGCACCTGTTATAATCTACGTGAATGTTGTCTCTCTAGAGTTGTATGATTTACAATCTGCATAGCCAAATGGTTTACTTTGGAAACTTTGAACTTAAAAAGTTTTGAGCATGCTGAAAAGTGTTTAATTTGCATTTTTAAAACAATTCCTAGCTGTAAAAGGAAAGTGACCGTATTACTCTAAATTCAGAAGTAGCTATTTGAATTGTTGAGACTGGAGACTGCACCTAGGAGACTCGCATGTTGTGGACAATAGGAGGAAAGCTTGATTTATTTGTTTGTTTATTTTTTATTTTATTTTATTTTTTGAGACAGAGTCTCGCTCTGTCGCCCAGGCTGGAGTGCGGTGGTGCCATCTCAGCTCACTGCAAGCTCCGCCTCCCGGGTTCATGCCATTCTCCGGCCTCAGCCTCCTGAGTAGCTGGAACTACAGGCGCCCACCACCACGCCCAGCTAATTTTTTTGTATTTCTAGTAGAGACGGGGGTTTCACCGTGTTAACCAGGATGGTCTCGATCTCCTGACCTCGTGATCTGCCCACCTCGGCCTCCCAAAGTGCTGGAATTACAGGCTGAGCCACCACGCCCGGCCCCAAGAGGAAACCTTTTATTTTTTAGCACAAGACCACTTTGGTCAAACTGGGCATCCCTTTGTTTTGTTGGGAAAAAATTATTGCTGTCTAGATTCTAGGAAGTGAAACTAATCGTTATACAGTTATACTGCCATGTTGTAAAATAACTAAATGGTCTTAATTATAAGTCTTTGAAACACTTTAGATGAAGAGGCCACAGGCTGCTTAAGAGTGTTTCAACTAGGTATTGCAGTTTTCAGGTGCTTCTTAGGTATTATCTATTATTTGAATTGTGTATCTGTTCAGTTCTGTGCTAAGCAAGGCGATCTTCAGGGAGATTTCCTTTCCAGCTACCTTTGGTTGGAGTGTTCTAGGTCACAATAAAATAACTTAGGAAATGAACTGCTGAAGAAACTAAATATTAGCTCCACTGAAAGAGTAAAAGTCGGTCCTGCTATCTCTTACGCTGGGATAACATACAGCTGCTTATCTTCCAAAGACTTGCTGCAGCTCTAGAGATTCATAACAACCCCTCTTCCTTGAGTGACTACTGCTTTCTTACAGAGAAACTTGGTTCTGTAAAATCAGAGACTATCAGAAACTTTACTGTTTGGAATTCTATCAGTAAAAATGAAACATCACACTTTGTCAGGAAGATCTAAGTCATTTTGACACAGAGAACTAGCTTTGATTTACAACTTCAGAGCTTTGGATAAAATTCTGCATCTACCCTAACTTCTTTCCCAGGAAATAGGACCCTAGTTCCACTCTGCAGTTCAGACCTGATATTGATCCCTTTAACACAGTTCTGTGCTTATAGTCTATCAAGATACTGCTTCATTTATCTTAGTTCTACACTTCTCCAAACTTTTGTAACTTTTTCTGTTATGTGAGATGCTCCACACTTCTCTGATGTGCTTGTCCTTCATTGTATTCAGTTAATAAACCTAACTTTGTCAGGCTACAGGTTTGTCCCTAGCGTTTGAGTTAGACAGTTTCGAAGATACCACCGAGGTTTCCAAGATGATGGGACTCTACTCAGTAATTGCGCATCTGAGACCCCTTCAGTCTCACACGTTGGAGGTTTCTCTGTCTCCAGTTGCATAGGTTTTACACTAAGCTTCCATTAGGAAAAATCTAACCTAGCTGACTTCATTTGTCAAATACTTTATCTTATGCTCATTGAAATTTGTGTGTGACTTTTTTTTTTTTTTTTTTTTTTTTTTTTTTCTTGCTCTGTTGCCCATTTTCCCGTGGCGTGGGGGTGTGGTGGCTTCTTTGCCCCCCCCCCCCGACCTTTCCCGGGCCCAGCCCGTTTCCTCNACGCCATTCTCCTGCCTCAGCCTGCCGAGTAGCTGGGACTACAGGTGCCCGCCACCATGCCCGGCTAATTTTTTGTATTTTTAGTAGAGACAGGGTTTCACCATGTTAGCCAGGATGGTCTCGATCTCCTGACCTCAAGTGATCTGCCCGCCTCAGCCTCTGAAGGCAGGATTACAGGCGTGAGCCACCACGCCCAGCAGTGTGTGACTTTAAAAGAAAACATTTTCCTATACGGTGAAACTGAACCTGGTAAGTTGTGAAATAAAGTAACTTGAGTCTTGGGAATAAGGAGTGCCTTATAAGAGTTAATACTTATTCATAGGGCTAACCCATTAACAAGTTGGTAAAATATATATATATATATACTTAGTAGGAAATTGTGATCTAGTAAATGTGTCTGGCTTAGTCATTCAGAACACCTTTACCCACCTCCGTTTTCTGCAGAAATTAGAAACATCCGATTTGAAAAATTAGGAACTCTTTTCTATAATACTATTGGGGATTTTGTTTTTATTTTTGCTTTCTCATATCTTGTGGCTTTGTTGTGAATTTTATATTTGTTTTATTTTTTTGAGACGGGGTCTCAATCTGTCGCTCAGACTGGAATGCAGTGGCCTGATCTCATTGCAACATCAGCTTCCTGGGCTCAAGCGATCCTCCCACCTCAGTCTCCCAAGTAGCTGGGACTACAGGCGCGTGCCATCACGACTGGCTGATTTTTCTTTTTTTTTTTTTTTTTTTTTTTTTTTTAGAAAAGACAGGGTATTGCCGTGTGGTTCAGGCTGGTCTCGAACTCCTGGTACTTGAGCAATCCTGCCGTGTCTGCCTCCCAGAGTGCTGCGATTACAGGTGTGAGCTACCACAACCGGAGGGAATTTGATATTTTAAATTGTGAATAGGATGGGCCAGGTGTGGTGGTTTACGCCTATAATCCCAGCACTTTGGGAGACCGAGGTGGGTGGATTGCTTGAGTCCTGGAGTTTGAGGGCAGCCTGGCCAACATGGTGAAACCCCGTCTCTACTAAACATTAAAAAAAAAAAAAAAATTAGCCGTCTGTGGTGGTGCACAACTGTAATCCCAGCTACTGGGGAGGCTGAGGCAGGAGAATCGCCGGAACTTGGGAGGCAGAGGTTGCAATGAGCCATCATCATGCCACTGCACTGCATCCAGCCTGGACAACAGAGGGAGACACTCTCTCAAAACAAAAAAACCTAAAGTAAATAATTGGATGATGTAAAATACAGTCAAAACAATGTATTTTAGGCCAAAAGGAACTTAAAGGTCAAGATAAGTGAAGCTATTGTAAGAAATTACCTGGAGGTGGCCAGTGCAGTGGCTCACACCTATAATCCCAACACTTTGGGAGGCCAAGGAGGGCATATCACTTGAGTCAAGGAATTCGAGACCAACCTGAACAATAGGGAGACCTCATCTCTACAAAAAAAATAAACAAAGTCAGCCAGACATGGCGTTGCACAACTGTAGTCCCAGCTACTTAAGATGCTGAGGCAGGAGGATTGCTTGAGCTCAGGAGTTTGAGACTAACCTGGGCAATATGCCGAAACTCCATCTCTACAAAAAAATTTAGCCAGTGTTTGTAGTCCCAGCTACTGGAGTAGGGGGTGAGGTGGGAAGATCGCTTGAGCCCAGGAGGTCTAGGCTGCTATTAGCTGTCATTGCAGAGTGAGACCCTGTCTCAAAAAAAAAAAAAAAAATTTGAGTTGTGTTCAGGCATTCTGCCCTCAATTGTTTTTACATGCTGAGAAAATCTTGCATGTGAGATTTCTTAATCATCTTTGAGGTGGGAAGAGTGGAAAGAGGTAAATGTTCCAAATCTTAAAGGGAAGGTAGCAGTACTTGGTATGCAGCAACTTTAATTGCATCAGTTATTTGGAAGAGTTAGATTTGTAAAGACTTAGGAAAGGAAGGCTTGAGAAGCTGCATCAACAGTGGCATGTGTGGATTATAGGTTTGGAAGGACTTGGGTTGGAAAATTTCTTTTACCACTTAATGGCTTGCAGTAAAGTTACTTGGCCTTTTGAGCATTAGTTTCCTCAGTTAATTAGCTCCTCTTGTGACATTAGGGTGAGAATTAAATGAGAATTTAGACAAAGTAACTAGTATATTTCAAATATCTGAAGTAACTGCTGTTATAATTACTACTAAAAGTCACCGTGGATTCACACACAAAAAGAATATCTTATAGATCAGTAGTCTTCGTAATGTTTGCTTTTGCAGGTAACTTAAACATTTGATTCAAATTTTATGTAGTTGTTTATTTGAGACAGGTTCTCCCTCTGTCACCCAGGCCAGAGTGCAGTGTGGTGATCTCGGCTCACACTGCAACCTCCAGCCTCCCGGGCTCAAGCTATTCTCCCACCTCAGCCCCTGGAATGGCTGGGACTTCACAGGTGCGTGCCACCACACCCAGCTAATTTATTTGTATTTATTTTTGTAGAGATGAAGTTTCTTCATGATACCTAGGCTGATCTCTGATCTCGAATTTATGGGCTGAAGCAATCCGCCCACCTTGGCCTCCCACAGTGCTGGGATTACAGGTATGGGCTGTGGACCACCACACCTGGCTCAAATTTTAGTATATGTGCTACTGAAGTGAGCACGCCTGGCTCAAATTTTAAGTATAATTTTGGGCCAGGCGTAGTGGTTCCCACCTGTAATCTCAGCATGGTGGGATGATTGCATAAGCCCAGGAGTTGGAGACCAGCCTGGGCAACCTGTCTCTAAAAAAAAAAAAAAAAAAAAATTAGCTGGGCATGGTAGTGTCCACCTGTAGTCCTAGGTACTCTGGAGGCTACAGTGAGCCACAACAGTCCAGCCTGGGTGACAGTAAAAGCCTGTCTTTTAAAAATAAATAGGCTGGGCATGGTGGCTCATGCTTGTAATCCTAGCACTTTGGGAGGCCGAGGCAGGCAGATCACTTCAGGTCAGGAGTTTGAAACCAGCCTGGCCAACATGAGGGAACCCTGTCTCTACTAAAAATACAAAAAAGTTAGCCGGGCATGATGGCGGGCGCCAGTAATCTCAGCTACTGGGGAGGCTGAGGCCTGGGAGGCGGAGGTTGCAGTGAGCTGAGATCACTCCATCTCAAAAAAAAAAAAAAAAAAAGATAAATACAATTTTGGAAGTAAAGTTTAGCAGTTTTCTTTAATGTGGAACTTTGAAAGTTTTTCACATTAAAATTCATTTTGAATGTTTATTGGGGAGGTAATATTGATAAAATCCAATTGATAATTACCAGTAAATTCTTAGAAAACCTATTTTGGCAGAACACAGGTTGGGCAATTCTGTAATGAGATAATTTTTAAAATATGATACTATAAGACAAATGTATACTTTTAAAATACTTTTGATTAGCTGTGTTCGATTTTATGATTCCTGGGAAGATTTTGTTCGAACAAAAAGTGTTTACTGCTCAAAAGTTTAACTGTCACTGATTTAAATGAACTAATTTCCTTTTTAAAAAATTTATTAGAGCAAAAGAATTCTGTGAAAATACCGTGGTTTTATTTCAACAAGGATTTTGACAGCTTCACGTAAGGTCCTTGTAAGATGGAGAAATACAGGCAGAATGATAGTTCAGTGTGAGGGACTTTGCCTGAGCAGCCTTACCCAGAGAGGGCTGGCAAATAGTTACCCTGGAAGACTTTCCACTGATGCCTGAAAGGGTTCTGTTCTTGGCGTATCTTATAATTAATGATATGGATGAGGACACTGATGGTGTGCTGATTAAATTTGCAGTTGATAAGAAGTTGGGGAAGATAAATAATATGCTGAAATAGCAGGATCAGGATATCAAATGGTCTTAGATTATGGAAAAGGAGGTTTTAGTCATTGGAATTACAATATGTAGTCCACTGAATGATGGAACAGTCCAAAAGGGAACTGAAATCTTGGATTGCATGTAAGTATAGAGTAGAATAGGAAGAGGAGGGTCATAATCCTGATCTGCTCCGCTCCCCATTCCCCATCTTTTTATAACCATATTATGTTTCATCCTGGGCGCTGCTTTAATATTTACTAAATCCAAGGTGGTATGGAGGAAAGCAGCTAGAGCATGAAGAGAGTACTTGAAATATGAGGAAGTGTTAAAAAGGAACCCTAGTATTTAGCTTCAAAGAGAAAGTGGGAATAGTCATATAAATTTAAGGAATGCTCTGAAGAGGAGGGGTTAGATTTAGACTATGCTAATCCCAGGAGGTAGAACTAGATAGAACCAGTGAGTGGACATTAGAGGCAGATTCATCTCATTGTAAAGAACTATTTAATTATTGGAATTTTCTTTCTTTTTTTTGAGACAGAGTTTTGCTCTGTCGCCCAGACTGGAGTGCAGTGGTGCAATCTCGGCTCGCTGCAACTTCTGTCCCTGGGTTCAAGCTATTCTCCTGCCTCAGTCTCCCAACTACCTGGGATTACAGGTGCCCACAAACACGCCTGGCTAATTTTTTAACTTTTTTTTTTTTAGTAGAGATGGGGTTTTATCATGTTTGCCAGGCTGGTCTTGAACTCCTGACCTCAGGTGCTCCACACACCTCGACCTCCCAAAGTGCTGGGATTACAGGGTTGAGCCACTACGCCTGGCAATTACTGGAATTTTCTTAGCATAGGCTGCCTTGGAGATCACGAGAGGTTCTCAGTCATTCCCTTCTAGGGATATTTATTAACAGGATACAAGCTAAAGGTTGAATTAGATTGTCCAGGAGCTCTACTATATATAATACTCTCGGCACCACCATATCTCCCACCCCATTACCATCAAGCTTTGATAGGCTTTATGAATGCTTTAAACTTAAAAAATGGTTTAAAAATTTTTAGTCTAAATGGTAACCTGAACTTTGCCATGAAGTCAGAAATAAAAATAGAGAAGGCTGGATGTGGTGGCTCATGCTTGTAATCCTAGCACTTTGAGAGGCCAAGGAGGGAGGATCACTTGAGGCCAGGAGTTCAAGACCACCAGCCTGGGAAACAGCAAAACTTGGTCTCTACAAAAAAAATTTTTTAATTAACTGGCCATTGTGACACACACCTGTAATCTCAACTCCCCAGGAGGCTGATTTGGGAGAATTGCTTGAGTCCAGGAGTTTGAGGCTGTCGTGAGCTATGATCACACCACTGCACTTCATGCACTCCAGCCTGGATGACAGAGCAGACCCTGTCTCCAAAAAAAAAAAAAAAAAAAAGGATATTTTGGTATCACATTTTAGTGAAATGAACAGGAAAACAAAGACAATCTTTCTGAATGATACTAGAACCGATACTTTTAAAACTTACGTATTTTTCAACAAAGTAATTCATCATCATATCCAAATAGAAGTTAGTTATGCGTTCAAAATTACAGTGGTATTCTGGGTGGAATGAGTTAATACTTATAAGTAATAATAGCTATTTTTGATATTTATATACCTTGCATAAATGTTCTGAAATGTTCTCAACACTCTTGTTATTCCTATAACAGGTATTGTTATTCCTGTTTTACAGATGAGGAGACTAAAGTTCAGTGAGGGGAAGTAACTTGCTTGAGGATATACAACTAGTAAGAGTCAGGACGTAACTTCAAGAATCTGTGTTTTTAACCTCTATGCTATATTGAAATTTAATGCTATCCTCCAGTTCTAGTTATTGATACTCATTTTACATTGAAGAGTTAGTTAGGCCGGGCGCGGTGGCTCAAGCCTGTAATCCCAGCACTTTGGGAGGCCGAGACGGGCGGATCACGAGGTCAGGAGTTCGAGACCATCCTGGCTAACACGGTGAAACCCTGTCTCTACTAAAAAATACAAAAAACTAGCCGGGCGAGGTGGTGGGCGCCTGTAGTCCCAGCTACTCGGGAGGCTGAG
>NC_037668.1:159890823-159941974 GCF_003255815.1 Theropithecus gelada
AAAAAAAAAAAAAAAAAAAAAAAAAGAGTTAGTTTAGCTTGACATTTAACTTAATACATTTAACTTAATACAATCATGTGTCATATAGCACCAGGGATACATTCTGAGAACTGCATTTTTAGGCGATTTGCATGTATTTCCACAAAACCAAATGGTATAGTCTCCTGCACACCTAGGCTGTATGGTATAGCCTATTGCTCCTAGACTATAAACGTGTATAGCATGTTACTGTACTGAATACTGTAGGTAATTGTAACACAGTGGTAGGTATTTATATATCTAAACATAGAAAAAGTACAGTAAAAATATGGAACAATAATCTTATGAGACTGTTGTCATATATGCAGTTCACCATAATGTCATGCAGCACATGATTGTATTGAAGAAATTAGAATGTTTCTTTGTTTTCACCTAGAAATAGAACCTCTCATGCCCTGGGACTTATGAAATTCTTAAGTGCTGGATTTCTGTCCTATCCTCTCATTAGGAACAAATTCATCAAAAATACATTTCAACCCTAGACAAAGCAAGCCTCTAAATGGTGGAAATAATGTTATTTATATTATTTTGAATAAGCATCTTTAGAAGACAGGACATTGTTTGGGAAATGAAACTTTTTGTTGTTGTTATTTTTTGTTTTTGAGATGGAGTCTCACTCTATCACCCAGGCTGGAGTGCAGTGGCACAATCTTGGTGCACTGTAACCTCTGCCTCCCAGGTTCAAGCGATTCTCGTGCCTCAGCTTCCCAAGTAGCTGGGATTACAGGCGACCGCCACCACACCTGGTTAATTTTTTGTATTTTTAGTAGAGATGGGGTTTCTCCATGTTAGTCAGGCTGGTCTTGAACTCCTGACCTCAGGTGATCCACCCACCTCGGCCTCCCAAAGTGCTGGGATTACAGGCGTGAGCCACTGAGCCCGGCCTGAACCAAATTATTATGAGTCATTATGAGTCATCATGAATGGCCCTTGTTATCACAGATCTTTTATTTATTTAAGTTATTTTATCTTTTCCCTCTTTAGCATTTATGGATGACTATATTTGTTTCTGACTGGTTGTCCTTAATAAGGCAGAATTGCTTCTATATTCATAATTTGCTTTACACTGATTTTATGGTTTTTGTGATAAATGGCATTGTATGAGATAATTCTGGCTGTTTTCAGATCATTGAAAGTTAAAATATTTTGTATTTCAATGGAAGGGGGATAGTCTTTCAATTTAATTTTGAAATTTAATTTTTTATATAATGTCAATATAGTCTACATGGCATTTCTGTAGTTCTGTTTGTTGAAAAGTAGGATAGAAAAAAATGTACTAAATAAAAAGTATCCTTTTTAATGTCTTAGGTTTAAAGTAACAAGTTACAGGCCAGGCCTCACAGCTGTAATCCCAGCATTTTGGGAGATTAAGGCGAGATGATTGCTTGAGGCCAGGAGTTTGAGACCAGCCTGGGAAACATAGAAAGGCCCCGTCTCTCCAAAAAAAATTGTTTTTAAATTAGCCAGGCATGGTGGCTGTGTGCCTTTCTGTAGTTCCAGGAGCTGAGGTGGGAGGATCACTTGAGCTCAGGAGTTGGAGGCTACAGTGAGCTGTGATTGTGCCACTGCACTCCAGCCTGGGTGACAGAACAAGACCCTGTCTCGATGGATGGATGGATGGATGGATGGATGGATGGATGGATGGATGGATGGAAGGAAGATAGGTAGGTAGGTCTGTCTAGATAGATAGATAAGGAGATTAAGTTTTCTGTTGTGAAGGGCAGTTAATTTTTAATGACAGATACTATGAAAAACAGTATTGTGATCATACTGCAGTATGATCATTTGCAATGACCATTTTCTGTATTATATTTTAATATAATGCCAACCGTTATATTAATTTAATATTTATTATTTAATTTATTATTTAAACTTATTTAATTGTGTAGAATATCTTTTAAATTTGTCAAGCAACTTAGGTTATCAGTTCCAACAGAGGAAGAACTAAGTAAGGCCCAGAGGAATTACATGATGTTCTTGACATTCTAGAACCAGAACCCAGGATTCCTAGTACAAAGATTCTGTACTAATACCTTTCTTGAGTGTTTCTAGTGATAGACTAAGGAAGTAGCCATTGTTAGCAAACAGTTAAAGCTCTTTATGTCGAACCTACACTTAATGTGGATTGCTGAAGCTCAGCTGAACCTCTACTACTCCTTTCACATCAAAGCCCTAAAGTAGCTAACATGTTTTCCCATTTTGCAAGTTAAATATTCTCAATTTATTCATTTGTACTTCATATATCATTTACCATTCTGATTGTCCATTCTTATATAGTTTCATAGGATATATCCATTGCTACGTTGTACCCAGAAACTGGGTAATAATGTTAGTTGCCACCCCACAAGCATGAGATAAGCTAGAATTATACCTACAAGTTCAGAACCTGTATGTTAATTATTAGAGGATAAGATGTAAGAGTTCCTCTTCTAGATACCGTCCTTCCCCTGTTTCCAGGAACCTCCTTTTTTTTAATCCTAAATAATACAGAAAATGGTCATGTTTGCATTATCATCATCATGCTATTTTTCATGGCATTTGTCATTAAAAATCACTGTTTTGCCAGAACATGGCAGGCATTTCCATATTAGCCCAAAAATATTAGATTTTTTCATAGTCATATTTTTAAGAAAGAAAATATATTTTTATTGTAATAAAATATGCTTAGCAGAAAATTTACCATCTTAACCTTTTTTTTTTTTTTTTTTGGAGACAGAGTCTCGCTCTGTTGCCAGACTGGAGTGCAGTGGCGCGATCCCTGCTCACTGCAACCTCTGTCTCCCGGGTTCAAGCAGTTCTCCTGCGTCATGCTCCCGAGTAGATGGCACTACAGGCACGCACCACCACACCCAGCTAATTTTTGTATTTTTAGTAGAGACGGATTTTCACCATGTTGGCCAGGATGGTCTCGATCTTTTGACCTTGTGATCCGCCTACCTTGGCCTCCCAAGGTGCTGGGATTACAGGCATGAGCCACCACGCCTGGCCCATCTTAACCATTTTTAAGTATATAGTTCGGTACTGTTAAGTATTTGACATTGTTGTAAAGAACTCTTAATCTTGCAAAACTGAAACTAAACCCACTAAACAATAGCTCCTTATCCCCACTCTTCTAGCCTCTGGCAACCACCACTCTACTTTGTGTCTCTAGAATTCATCTACTCTAGGTCCCTCATGTATATGGAATTAATGGTCATATTTAAAGTTAGCTTCCCTAATAGTACGGTATCTTTGGTAATATAAACTCAGCTTCTTACAGTAAAATATATAGTTGGAGTATATTTATTTATTTATTTATTTATTTATTTTTATTTTATTTATTTTTTTTTTGAGACGGAGTCTCGCTCTGTCGCCCAGGCTGGAGTGCAGTGGCCGGATCTCAGCTCACTGCAAGTTCCGCCTCCTGGGTTCACGCCATTCTTCCGCCTCAGCCTCCCGAGTAGCTGGGACCACAGGCGCCCGCCACCTCGCCCGGCTAATTTTTTGTATTTTTTAGTAGAGACGGGGTTTCACTGTGTTAGCCAGCATGGTCTCGATCTCCTGACCTCGTGATCCGCCCGTCTCGGCCTCCCAAAGTGCTGGGATTACAGGCTTGAGCCACCGCGCCCGGCCAGTTGGAGTATATTTAATGGTTGTGATTAAACTAAAGAAAAACAGAAGGTGGAACTCCATAAGAGCCTTGTTTTTTTTCTCTTTCTAATGCTGAGTACGTAACTATATCTTCCTCTACATATAAGCCCAAGCCATTTTTTCCATAATTCACCTCCATCCATATCATCTCCACATACTATACTAGAAGGTGGACCAGTGTTTGCATTCTGACCATCGTGTCTTTGAATTTAAATGATGTCTTAATCTATACAACCAAGAATATCCCTCTGCTCAGGTTTAAGTATAGGTGGTAGCATATATTTCTCTTAAATTTTTAAATTCACTTGATTGATTTAGGCCTACAGTAAAAGTGCATTTTTTAATCTAAGGCTCTTTTGCCAGGGAGGCTGTTTGGGTACTAACATGGAAGCATATATATCTCTCTCTCTAGAGAAGGAGTATTAAACTTTTAGATTTAGAATGCAAAGTACAAAAATAGAAATGAAGCTTTGTTTGAGATGTTAAAGGTACCTTACTTGCTAGGGAGTACTTAAAATCATTTAGAGTCAAATAGATTGTGCAAATATTCTCACTGTTTTGATTTTATAATAGGACAGGCTAACCATTCACTTTATTAAGATCATGCATATATCCCCAGAACTAGTTCTTTCCCTAGGTCTAGTTTTATAAAATGCTGCTGATAAACCAGGTCTGTAAAATTGGAAAAGGAAAAAAAAGTTTAGAAACAAAAGAATAAAGTCAAATACATAGATATACATAAATTTGTGAGGCTTTCATAGTTTTTTAAATAAAGCATCTTTTGACTGGACCAATTAATTTGTTTCCTTCCCCTTCTGTATAAGGCTTAACATTACCATAATTTTTGTGCATTATAATGTAACTGTACTATACCTAAAAATTGCCTTTGCCTTGAAAAGCTTAGTAATAACTTTGTTTATCAAGTATACATATATGTGTGTGTAGCAGTAAGAGTAAGATATCATTTACAATGTTAGCTTATAAATATGGTATCTTTGTATATAATGAATATATAGGTACATGGTGATTTGATTCATTTTGCTGTTTTATGTATATTTGTTTGGAGAGACGGGAGATTGTTTTGTAGAAAAGAATGGTATTTGAGGCCAGGCACGATGGCTCATGCCTGTAATCCCAGCACTTTGGGAGGCCAACGCGGGCAGATCACGAGATCAGGGGTTCAAGACCAGCCTGGCCAATGTGGTGAAACCCTGTCTCTACTAAAGACACAAAAAATTAGCCGGGCGTGGTGGCGGTTACCTGTAATCTCAGCTACTCGGGAGACTGAGACAGGAGAATCACTTGAACTTGGGAGGCTGAGGTTGCCGTGAGCTGAGATCTTGCCATTGCACTCCAGCCTGGGCGACAGGGCAAGACTTCATCTCAAAAAAAAAAGAGAAGGAAAGAATGGTATTGGAATTATCACTGAGATGAGCAGTATGAGAATTGTAGCTTGACATACTTGTGGTTTACACTATGCTTTCTTGTAACAGAAAGTTAAGTATTTTGGCTTGAGAAGTGGGGGCCCTTAAAAAACACTTTTTGGCTGGGTGCAGTGGCTCGTGCTTGTAATCCCAGCACTTTGGGAGCTGAGGCAGGATGACTGCCTGAGCTTAGGAGTTTGAGACCAGCTTGGGCAATGCAGGGAGACCCTGTCTACAAAAAATGAAAAAAATTAGACAGCATGCGTCTGTAGTCCCAGCTACTCAGGAGGCTGAGGCAGGCGGATTACTTGGGCCCAGTAGGTCAAGGCTGCCGTGAACCATGATTGTGCCACTGCTCTCCAGCCTAGGCGACAGAGTGACACCCTGTCTCAAAAAATTAATTAAATAATTTTCTTTTTCTTTTTTTTTGAGACGGAGTTTCACTCTTGTTGCCCAGGCTGGAGTGCAGTGGAGCTATCTCAGCTCACCACAACCTCCACCCCCTGGGTTCAAGCGATTCTCCTGCCTCAGCCTCCCAAGTAGCTGGCATTACAGACATGTGCCACCACGCTTGGCTAATTTTGTGTTTTTAGTAGAGATGAGGTTTCTCTGTGTTGGTCAGGCTCATCTCGAACTCCCGACCTCAGGTAATCCGCCCGCCTTGGCCTCCCAAAGTGCTGGGATTACAGGTGTGAGCCACCATGCCCGGCAATTAAATAGTTTTCAAAGAGCTACTTCAGTTCTGTTTATGAAAGAGAAATGTGTGTTCTGATGTCTTAGAAAAATCCTACAGTTTTATGATTTTAATTGGAGTCTCTTCTTTCTACAGAAATAGGAAGGTTGTTGATTACTCACAGTTTCAGGAATCTGATGATGCAGGTAAGTTTTATGGTTTCAACAAATTGTAAGTTGAACCAGTGGAGGTTACCAGCTTATATACTTTTATTATGCTTTTGGAATAAGTTTTACTTTTTTATTTTAGAGTATTTACCAAAACTATGTCATGATCTGTGTCAACCAAAGCAAAAGTTGAACTTACATGGATTTTAACTTTTCCATGGTAAATCATTTATAATAAGCATTAAACCATTTTTTTCTTACTTGGTTTTGGAGTCCAAAGTTTAAATGTCCAGTAATTCTGATATAGTGTTCATTACTTAAAATATCTCCTGCTGTCAGCCAGGCGCCATGGCTCACGCCTGTAATCCCAGCACTTTGGGAGGCCAAAGTGGGCGGACCAGTTGAGGTCAGGAGTTCCAGACCATCCTGGCCAACATGGTGAAACCCCATCTCTGCTAAAAATATAGAAATTAGCCGGGAGTGGTGGCATGCGCCTGTAATCCCAGCTACTCTGGAGGCTGAGGCAGGAGAATCGCTTGAACTCAGGAGGCGGAGGTTGCAGTGAGACGAGATGGCACCACTGCACTCAAGCCTGGGCAACAGAGAGACCCTGTCTGAAAAAAAAAAAAAAAAAACATTATTCTACAAGCCAGGCACAGTGATTCACGCCTATAATCCCAGCACTTTGCAGGGGGGAAGAAAGCTCCTGCTGTTATTACAATAAAACTTGTGCCTTGTATTATGTTTTTACATAATAAAGCAACTAAGATGAGAGTCTGTTTTGTGAAACAGCTTTGATTTGTGAACTAATTCATCACAGAATGAGTGTTGTAGCTAAGTCTTAGTCGTAAGAGGTTTTTTCAGAGTTGTCTCCTTAATCTCACTACTTTCCAGATATGTTTATTATTCTTTTTTCTTTCTTCTTATTCTAACTTTTATTTATAAAGATAATATGTGCCCTTTGGGAAGACTTAGAAAATACTGAAAGATACAAAGAAGAGTAAAAAAAAGTAATGTGTAGCACTAATATTTATTAAATGCTTGCTACATGTCAGGAATTGTTTCAAATGTTTGTATTTCATATTTACTTAGAATAATCCTGTTAATATGTGATATACTGCTATTTTTATTTTGAGTATTTTATGTTATTAAAAGGTATTTGGAAAATTCCTATCAATGGTTATATAATATCCCATAATGGAATTTATAATGTTTCTGACCACTTAATAATTGCTGATGCTCTGGACTGCTTCCAGCATCTCGCCATCATGTGTGTGTGAGTGTGAATGGTGCAGTAAACAGTTTTGGAAATAATTTCCTTTTAAGGTAGAGTCATTTTCGTTAGTTTTATAGGGCTTTTGAAATTGGAAATATTTTCTTCAAATGCAAGATTATGTTGTATTTAATACTTTAGTTTAAAAGTAATTTGCTTAGTAATAGTAATTGTGTTTACTTCCTGAAATGTTGGTAATACAACCATATTACGATAATTTTCAAATAAATGTGAAGGTGTTGAAATCAGAAGGGGAGGGTATAAAATGATAAGAGAGGCTTAGCTAAAAATAGATGAAATATATATCATAAGGACTAGAGGGTAATATGCAAAAATGAAGTTAAGGTGATAGGACTTGATTTGGAAATAATTTAGTTTTTTAAAACTGAAAGAAACTTTGGGAAATCCTGCTCCTCTCACCATTTAAACAGCATGAGAGATAATTGTGTCAGTAAATATAGTGGTGATTTTAACATGCAAAAATCATAGTTAATTAAGTTTGAAAAACACTGTTTAGATGAAGATTATGGAAGAGATTCGGGCCCTCCCACTAAGAAAATTCGATCATCTCCCCGAGAAGCTAAAAATAAGAGGCGATCTGGAAAGAATTCACAGGAAGATAGGTAAGAGGCATTGTTTTTCTGTTCCTGCTTATATTGTCACCACTCTGAGATGAGAGTAGTCTCTGATCTCTAAATTGTTGGAATCTCATACTTTTGAAAAGTACTTACTGTCCACTTACTATTTTGCATATTTCATATTAGGCTGTGCTTGAGTATGTAACTTGTTATCTAAGGTTAATATTGGCACTTTCATTGTAGTGATAACAAAAAATAAGTGGTATATCCCATTCAGTCACAAATCACTGGCACAATTATAACTAAAGCTTGTAGAATCTTAAATTGTATAGCCTGCTGCATTTTGCTGTCTCATAATCAATTCTCCTTTGTTTAAATAATTTAACCATTTTGGAGAGTTTCTTTTCCCTTCATTTTACAAATGAGTTGTGATTTTAACTATAATTTTGCCTCATAAGACCAGGATATTAGGAGGACACGGTGGCTTATGCTTGTAATCCCAGGACTTTGGAAGGCCTAGGTAGCAGGATCGCTTGAGGCCGGGAGTTTGAGACTAGCCTGGGCAATATAAGGAGACCACGTCTCTACACAAAAATATAAAATTTGGCCAGGAATGGTGGCACTTGCCTGTAGTCCCAGCTACTCAGGAGTCCGAGGCAGGAGGATCCTTTGAGCCCAGGAGTTCAAGGCTGCAGTGAGCTATGATTGCACCACTGCACTCCAGCCCAGGTGACAGAGCCAAGACTGTCTCGGGGGGGAAAAAAAAAACAGGATATTGTAATTTCTGTCCGCTTAGTAAAGGTATACACACTCTCACACTCGGTATAATGTAACTTTAAGACCTTCTTGGTGATAATGGTGATTATAGTGATGATGATGGCTACTGTTTATGATTATTATGTGACAATCTCTATTATGTGTTTTACATACACTATCATTTAATTCTCACAACATCTCTATTTGGGTAAATATTAACTTAGAGGGGTTCTGTGATTTAACCAAAGTTATCCAGCAAATGGACAAACAGGTTTTGAAACCATGTCTGTTGGACTCCAAAGTACATTTTTTAACCATTAGAGCTCTATACCGCTTCCAAATAATACTATTACAAATGAGCAGTTCAAATAAATGAAATATTTCTCACTAGTTCTCCTAAGAATCTTGGAGCACCAAAATCATTATTAAATTCATATATTTACCTAGTAGTTTTATTTATGTTGACAACCTCTAATACTTTTTTTTGCTGGAGCATTTCAGAAATGTGCTTTTAAGGAAAAATAATACAGAATTATACTGTTGGGAAACAAGCCATCTAGAGCTTCTTGGTATATGTCTAACATAGTTGTTGTTTGTTTTTAATAGAGATGGGCTCTGGCCATGTTGCCCAGGCTGGTCTCAAACTCCTGGGCTCAAGCGATGCTCCCATCTCAGCGTCCCAAAGTGCAGGGATTACAAGTGTGAGCCACCATGCCTAGCCTAAAATAGTTTTTTGTTTGTTTTTTGAGACAGTCTCACTCTGTCACCCAGGCTGGAGTGCAATGGTATGGTCTTGGCTCACTGCAACCTCCGCCTCCCGGGTTCAAGTGATTCTCCTGCCTCAGCCTCCCGAGTAGCTGGGATTACAGGTGCCCACCACCACACCCAGCTAATTTTTGTATTTTTAGTAGAGATGAGGTTTCACAGTGTTGGCCAGGCTGATCTTGAACTCCTGACCTCATGATCCACCCACCTCAGCCTCCCAAAGTGCTGGATTCCAGGCATGAGCCACCTCACCCGGCCAAACAGTTTTATATGACAGCCCAACTCAGAACTATTTTTCATTATGTTCATTATCTTATTTCTCCTAGGAAAGACCTGCTTTGTGGCATGTTATAATGTCTCATTTACATAATTAACTTCTAGCTTACAGTTTTTCTTGTTGCAGTCATTTGATTTTATTATTCTAAGTGCTGGAAGGATTGAAATAAATATAGGTTTTATTCCTGTCTGTATGCCTTGTGTATTTATTCTCAGACCAGTACTCTGTTGATTTTTCTGTTTTCAAAGTTCAGCCTTCACTTAATTTTGCTGTAGTGGTGCTCAAAGATTAATGTAGTCTATAAACTCAATAAAAGAGGTAGAAAAAATAATATAATTCATCATTGTGTTAGAATTATGAATTTGGTGCTTATTTTGCATAAAAAACATTTATACAGAACAGTCACAGATTTCAGAATTATAAAGCGTCTTGGATTCAAGTTGCTTAGTAAAGGAATATGTTTGATCATTCTGTTTGCTTAGGAATCATGGATTCAGTGTTTTCTCATTTGAGTGTGGTCTAGATTATGGGGAATACCAAAAGTGATTTATAAGACCTGCTATTTGAGAAAGGAAAACTTTGAAGGCAGTTTTTATGTGCGAGTTTTTGGTTTTTGTTCTTCAGAATTTTGCATGGAATCGTAAAATTGTAGCACTGAAGAATATCAAGTGATTTGCCTAAGATCATACAACTAACTAATGACAAAGAGATAGACTACTAGGGGCTGGGTATGGTGGCTCACACTTATAATCCCAGCACTTTGGGAGGCCAGGACAGGTGGATCACTTGAGCTTAGGAGTTTGACACCAGCCTGGGCAACATGGTGAAACCCCATCTCTATTTTTAAAAATACGTAAATTAACAAAGAGAGATAGGATACTAGAATCCAGATTCTGGAGTTAAGACTTATGAAGACATAATGTGTTAGGTTGTGACTAAAAATTGTTTTTAAAAACTTCCCATTGAGCTTTGAAGCTCCTTAACATCTTATTTTACTTTGCAGAGTGATTTTGAGCTCACTTTTATTTTCTCCATGGTACCACCAGGCAGGACTATATGTTGATGTTTCTGATGCAAAGAAATATTGGAAGGAAATATTAATAGGGGATAATTCAATCAATTTATTTTCCATTTTGTTTTAGGTACATTTTTAGGCATATTGTAAGTGAGATAACTGAACTACAATTCCTGTTTCTGGTTGGTTTGTTTTTTGTTTTTTTTTGTTTTTTTTTGAGATGAAGTCTCACTCTGTTTCCCAGGCTGGAGTGCAATGGTGTGATCTCAGCTCACTGCAACCTCCACCTTCCGAGTTCAAGTGATTCTCCTGCCTCAGCCTCCTGAGTAGCTGAGATTACAACCATGTACCACCACACCCAGCTAATATTTGTATTTTTAGTAGAGACAGAGTTTCACCATGTTGCCCAGGCTGGTCTTGAACACCTGGCCTCAAGCGATCTGCCTACCTCAGGCACCCAAACTGCTGAGATTACAGGCATGAGCCACCATGCCCGGACTACAATTCCTTTTAATAATTTTAGATATTTTAGCAGTTTTTCACGTGTATATTTAGTGATCTTTTAGTATTTTACTATTTTATAGTCTGCCTCTATTCAGGAAATATTTTTCTTATTAAATATTCTTGTGAACCAAGCTTTGTCCGTAGGTGAAAAAATTCCAGCCTGTGTTGAGACACCTTTTTTTCCTTTGAGTCTTTGGAAGCAGTATTTTGTAACGTAGATAAAATTGTGCTTATTCACCAGCATCCCTGTAAAGTAAGGAAATAAAGTATTCCTTAGCATTTGTTTGAACATTTTATATAGAAGAGGTATTTTTCACTTCTCAAGTCAGAAATCAGAGATCTGTGTTCACTTACATTTTGAGCTAAGACTTACATGCATTTGCTTTTTTGCCTCCCTTTTTAGTGAGGACTCAGAAGACAAAGATGTGAAGACCAAGAAGGATGATTCTCACTCAGCAGGTAGTAAACTATTTTAAATGTAAGAGGTATAATTCTATTTATATATTATTTTATTAGATGTTTTAATAAGCAATTTGTATGCCAGGTACTGTTGCAAATCTGGGATTACAAAGATGTTTCCATCTTCAAAGAGCTCCTAATGATTCTCAGTCCTGGTGGCTTATTACAGTCATCTATGAATCTTTTTAAAAATGCATATTCTGGGTCCTGTCCCAAAATTTCTGATTAAATAGATCTCAGTGGGATGTTGGGGCTTGGTTTTCTTTAAGTATCTACACATTATTATGCATGGTCAATATTAGAAATCATTTACATAAACAAAAGACATCAGACTAAATAGAATAATATATAAATATAAAACTTGGTAAAATAGAGGCATTAAAAAGGGGGAGTGGTGGACTCTGGGTGGAAAAGCAAATGAAAGTTTCATTCCCACTGTTTTTAGCGGAGACATAGTCTTTTGAAACAGTAGCCATAGAGAAAGCTTTTTTTGTAAAAATTTTAACTTAAAAGAATTAATATGAATTAATGCAGAGTTTCCATGGCCAAATAAAATGTTCAGTCCTGATGATTCTACTTGCTGTTGGTATTTATTTTTAAATTTAATCTTGTAAGAATTGAGATTTTTAATCCATATTACTTCCAGCCATGTTAGTTTTCACTTACTTTCCCTTGCTGTTGTCTCCCTGGATCTCCCTTTAAATGAGACTGCTGTTTAGCTGATACAAAGGGGAGAGACAAAGTTCGGCTAAATTCACTCTGCTTGGCTGTTTTGCTTTCCCGTCTGTTCAAGTATACTATCTGGCTACCTAAGTTGAAAAGAAACTATATTAATCAATTTTGCACTATCTGGTGATCCTGTGATAATATAGTACATGCTTTCACTCATCTGCCTTGTAAATCCTAATTTGAATCTCTTACACTTGCTAGTTTATTGAGTACTTCTGGATAAATAACTCTGTACTAGTATTAAGCTAAGCTTCTACCAAGTGGGTTTAGTTTTGGGTCTGTCATGTCAGCTTTACTCTGTTTGTCTCTAGATGAGATTTTTAAAAGTGAAAGAGATGACTTGAACACTGACCATGGCAAGGCTCATAGGACTAGAAGTGTTTTCAGAAGAGTGACCACTTAACCTTGACAGAATAAGGGAGCCTAAAACTTCAGGAGAAGGACTGTAGGTAGAGATTAATGCAAATATCGTTTACTCCAGAGGCAATAGGCTGGCAGCCTACCCTTTAACCAAATTTATTCACAAACACAACTGTGTGTTAAAAAAATTTTTTTAGGCTGAGCATGGTGACTCATGCCTGCCATTCCAGCACTTTGGGAGGCCAAGGCGGGTGGATCACCTGGGGTCAAGGGTTCAAGACCAGCCTGGCAAACATGGCAAAACCCTGTCTCTATCAAAAATACAAAAATATGGCTGAGCCCAGTGGCTCATGTCTGTAATCCCAGCACTTTGGGAGGCCAAGGCTGGTAGATCACCTGAGGTCAGGAGTTCAAGACCAGCCTGGCCAACATGGCAAAACTCCTTCTATACTAAAAATTAAAAAAATTAGCCAGGCGTGGTGGCGGGTGCCTGTAATCCCAGTTACTCAGGAGACTGAGGCAGGAGAATCACTTGAACCTGGGAGGCAGAGGTTACAGTGAGCCAAGATCCCGCCATTGCACTCCAGCCTAAGCAAGAAGAGCGAAACTCCATCTTAAAAAACAAACAAACAACAACAACAGCAAGAAATTAGCCGGGCATGGCAGCACGTGCCTGTAGTCCCAGCTACTCAGGAGGCTGAGGCAGGAGAATAGCTTGAACCCAGGAGGCACAGGATGCAGTGAGCCAAGATTGTGCCACTGCACTCCAATCTGGGCGACAGAGTGAGACTCCAAATTTAAAAAAAAAAAAATTATTTTTAATTAATAGACTCTAAGAATATGTGAAAGTAAATTTGTTATAGGCTTCTCCAAACATCTTTCACTAGTTGATCTAAATATGTATTTTAAAGATTTTCCAGCTGGGCACAGTAGCTCACGCCTGTAATACTAGCTCTTTGGGAGGCCAAGGAGCGTGGATTACCTGAGGTCAGGAGTTTGAGACCAGCCTGACCAACATGGTGAAACCCCGTCTCTACTAAAAATACAAAATCAGCCGGGCATGGTGGCATGCACCTGTAATCCCAGTTACTCGGGAAGCTGAGGCAGGAGAATCGCTTGAACCCGGGAGGTGGAGTTTGCGGTGAGGCAAGATTGCGCCATTGCACTCCAGCCTGGGCAACGAGCAAAACTCTGTCTCAAAAAAAAAAAAAAAAAAAAAAGATTTTCCTCAATCCCCTCTAAATTGAAATGGTCACAAGCCATTCATTATAAAGGATAACAGTTTGACATTATTTTAGGGTTTTCATGTTTTATGTCTTAGAATAAAGATTATTGGAAGACATTCTTCTTTCCCTCTCATACTATGTTAAGATATTTTTCTAACTAGCTTTTAAAAACAGTGAACATAGATTTGAATGTAATTGAGAATTTTAGAGCAAAGCAGTGATGTAACTTTAAAGTATAGGAGTTATGTGTTCATGCTTTAATTCAGCTTAGCTACTGCTTAAAATTACATGTCTTTGTTGCTTTATATGTATTAGTGGGTACATAGTCTTGTCCAAGCTCATTCTTTATGAATTTAGGTCCTCCTTTATACATTTTGTAGAATTTTTTTTTAATTTTTATTTTATGTTCTGGGATACATGTGCAGGATGTGCAGGTTTGTTACATAGGTAAATGTGTGCCATGGTGATTTGCTGCACCCATCAACCCATCACCTAGGTATTAAGCCCAGCATGCAGTAGCTATTTTTTAGTGCTCTCCCTCTCCATCCCCCTACCCTGCCCCCTCCCTCGCCACAGGCTCCAGTGTGTGTTGTTCCCCTCCCTGTGTCCATGTGTTCTCATTGTTCAGCTCTCACTTTTAAGTGAGAACATGCAGTGTTTGGTCTTTTGTGCCTGCATTAGTTTGCTGAGGATGATGGCCTCCAGCTCCATCCATGTCCCTGCAAAGGACATGATCTCCTTCCCTTTTTATGACTGCATAGTATTCCATGGTGTGTATGTACCACATTTTCTTTATCCAGTCTATCATTGATGGGCATTTGAGTTGATTCCATCATTTTGCAGAAATGAAGGATAGAATTTGCCCTTTTACAATGAAATAAAGCTGCAGATTATATCCTATATTGGCCACTATGTTGGCTTTTTCAGTCAGTTACATTTTCAGTCAATTATTAATCTTTTGCACTATCTTGTCAAATACAAAATTCTTTAATCATTATGTCATGGTAATTCTGATATTGCAGAGGATAGTGAAGATGAAAAAGAAGATCATAAAAACGTGCGCCAGCAACGGCAGGCGGCGTCTAAAGCAGCTTCTAAACAGAGGGAGATGCTCATGGAAGATGTGGGCAGTGAGGAAGAACAAGAAGAGGAGGATGAGGCACCGTTCCAAGAGAGTATGTGAAGTTTTGTGTACTTTGGTCGTTTGATCATAATTGTAGTTTGTGACCTTGGTTACTTTGGCATTTTCTAGGATGCTAAATGTTATAACCAGTCCCTTAAATTGGATAGATACTCCCTGTTAAAAGAGATGACTGTGTTGGTTCCTGTTAATATTTTAAAGGTTCAGAGATTCTCACGATTGCCCACCATTTGTAATGGTTGCACTCTTTATTTAATGATGTTTGTGTTCAAACACTGAATGAACAGTTGCTAAAGTAACAGTCACATTAGGCACTGTGATAGAGATTTGTATTTTGCCCTGGTGGAGGAGGTTGTAGACCTCTTTCCACAGAAAAAAAAATGTTCATAACAAAAGTTAGGTGTTTCACAGGTTAGTCATATTAGTTCATTCTTTTTTTTTTTTTCTTTTGAGACAGAGTCTCGCTCTGTCGCCCAGGCTGGAGTGCAGTGGTGCTATCTTGGCTCACTGCAAGCTCCGCCTCCCAGGTTCACGCCATTCTCCTGCCTCAGCCTCCCGAGTAGCTGGGACTACAGGTGCCCGCCACCACGCCTGGCTAATTTTTTTGTATTTTTAGTAGAGAGGGGTTTCATTGTGGTCTCAATCTCCTGACGTCGTGATCCGCCTGCCTCGGCCTCCCAAAGTGCTGGGATTACAGACGTGAGCCGCGGCACCCGGCCCAGATTAGTTAATTCTGTGTATTTTTGTTTCATGTTTGGTTTTCTTGTTTCACTTATTCATAATTGGACCAAAAAGGCCCTGTCGGTTCAGTTTTGTTTCCCTGGTCTCAACCAGTACTACATGGAAATGATGGAACTACCAAAAGTTATTTGATAGTTTCAGTTTTGATTCAGATCAGCTCTTACTCTTCCTGTTTTCAGTCTACTTTTCAAACACATCACTCGTGTAACTCTCTCATGTAAGGTGCATGCAAAATCCATTTGACAACTGAGGCTGGTGATGACTCCAGTCAAATTGGTGCTACAGCTCCAAATAGAATCCAAGGGTTTTTGACTCCCATCCCATCCTCTAGTCATTCTTAGTACTCTCTTCCTTTTTCACTTGGAAGGATACGTACATTAAGTTAGACGTTGAAATTCTTCTTTCTTCTCAGAAGATTCCGGCAGCGATGAAGATTTCCTAATGGAAGATGATGATGATAGTGACTATGGCAGTTCAAAAAAGAAAAACAAAAAGATGGTTAAGAAGTCCAAACCTGAAAGAAAAGAAAAGAAAATGCCCAAGCCCAGGCTAAAGGCTACAGGTAAGTTCTGCAGAAGTGAAATTAAATGTACTGCTCTAAAAATTTTGAGAAACATTATTTTCAATACAGAAATTCTTCATTAGGATTTGGCATTGACCTGATGTTTAGCAGGAATACAAGAAATCTAAAAGGGTCTTGTATTCTGCAACTGGAAGTATCTCTTACTAATAAAGACACTAGCCTGTTTAAGAGTCTAGTGGGCTTAGCCATGTTCTTCAACTATTGCCAGTACTTGAGCAAGATTTCAGAGAATGATCTATTTGTTTCAGACACAGTGGTAGAAATGCTGTATCATCATAGCTGTTACTGCTCTTTTTTCCTCACTGGTATCATAGTCTCAGCAGCCAGCAAAGACTTAATTGTGAAAATGCACAAACCTAGAGTAATACATTTAAGTTCCATGTTCTGAACTCCGCCCCATCCTCTGTGCTATCAGAATAAAACCACACTTGATGACATGAGTTAATTTTTTTCTGCGCCCTAATGGGTTCTCCTAGTTGGAACTAATTTGTTAACTAAATCAGAAATCAATTTGCTTTTTGTGTAGGTGGTTTTATTCTGTTAGGTAGAACTAGTCATTGTTAAACTTCTGTTTATCACTTCCTACTGTTAGGAATGATGGAACTATCAAATGTTTATTTGATAGCTTTAGTTTCTGAATCAGATTAATTCTTTTCCTTCCCTCTTTTTGACCTGCTTTTTATAAACAACTTTTAGCATAAACAACTGTTAGTTTACCAAGCAATTAAGGATGTTGTGCACGTGCTTCTTCATTACAGGTATTACTGTTAACATCATAGAGTGTTGGTAAAAACTGATGGGAAATACTGCAACACAGTATAGTAACTTATGAACAGTTTAGAAATTGAGATAGATTTACTTAGGGATATATGCGCTCCCTCGTGCCCACCTTGATTTTTAGTAAGTTGCGTATTGTCTTTATAGATTTTATTCTTACAGATTGTTTTATTTTGTAGCTGACTTGTATTAAAGACATTTTTTTCTCTTCCCTTCCCCAAATTATTTTTCTATTTTCAGTGACGCCAAGTCCAGTGAAAGGCAAAGGGAAAGTGGGTCGCCCCACAGCTTCAAAGGCATCAAAGGAAAAGACTCCTTCTCCCAAAGAAGAAGATGAGGAACCAGAAAGCCCGCCAGAAAAGAAAACATCTACAAGCCCCCCACCCGAGAAATCTGGGGATGAAGGGTCTGAAGATGAAGCCCCGTCTGGGGAGGATTAGAAGTGATGATGGTCTGGGGAGAGATTTTATTAAAAAAAAAGAAAAAAAAAAAAAGAAAAAAGAGGGAGGAAAAAAAAGAACCTACTTAAGATAGAACATGGTTTTGGCTATGGCTTGACTCATGGGCTTTCAGTGCTTTTTTCCATTTGTTGAAAGTAACATTTCTCTCTCTCTCTTTTTTTTTTTTTTTTTTAAAAGCAAACCATTGTATGTTTAAGTGTTTAAGTCACCTTTTTGTCTATTGGTCTCTTTGCCAGCCCTCCCCTTTCCCAATGAAAGCCATGTCAAATTAATCACTGGATTGACTGCTTCATCTTTTTGTTTTTAATGAAAGGTGTACCACAGTTGTAAAGCAATAAGATTTGAGATGAACATTATTGAAACTTTGCTTTTTGCTAAAAAATAGCAAGTTGAATAGTAATCAAAAAACATAGATTTTAGTTCAAAATGATTGCTCCTTTCTCTACCTGGACTTTTAAAAAATCAATTGTCATCTAATAGAGTTTATTTGTCTATAGACACAAATATCAATATCTAAAAAAAATCATGACCTTAAACTTCCACTGATGAGGCAGGTAGGAGATAAAGATGAATTCTGAACTGTTACTAAAAGTACTCATTTTTTTACCTTGTGGGGAGGGTGGGCAATGGGGTTACCTGACTTTATTTGAGGGTGTGGGCTTTCTTTTTTATTTCATCACTTGTTATCTCAAAGAGACTCGGAGCCAGTGATCCTTTTATCCTGCTACAGTCTTTAGGGAGCTAAATAAATAAATAAATAAATAAATAA
Source organism: Theropithecus gelada (assembly GCF_003255815.1). Taxonomy (NCBI): domain Eukaryota; kingdom Metazoa; phylum Chordata; class Mammalia; order Primates; family Cercopithecidae; genus Theropithecus; species Theropithecus gelada. The sequence goes on from NC_037668.1 coordinate 159,909,171, forward strand.
ATAAATAAATAAGCAAGGGCCTCCAAAACTGAAATCACTCTTGATTTCATATTTCTTTCTCTAAATATATATGTATTCTGTTTTTTGGATAAAATTTTACCAAGAATCAAAAAAAAAAAAAAAAAATCTAGAATTTAATCGACGAGATCATTCTACACGTCACAGTGGATTTCTTTTCAAACTGACAATGGGTTTTAAGCAAATAAAGTTCCAGTTAATGTGAAACTCAGTCACAAAGAGTTGAGATTTTTCCTTTATGAGATAGAATTGACATTCTTTTATGCTATAAATGTGCATTCAGGTCCCATTAACCATGTTCTGCTTTTATTTGGGGCTAGAACATTTTCTTTTTCATATCCCAATCTTCCCATTTCTTCATAGAAATGTGATAAGAAGTACATCCTTGTGATCCTGCTGCTTCGTAGGGCACCACTGCATACTCTGCCCTGAGTGCCGACCACCTCTGCTATAGGACACTATTTTCCTGGCCCTATTCTTCACTTATTTCCCATCCTGTCCTTGACTAGGAATATGTTAAATGCTGCTCCCATACAATTCAAGTTAGCTCTTGTCTTTTTAGTTGGTCCAACCCCTGCTTTACTGCTTATGCTGCTTAAAGCAGGAGGGACTAGAGAAACCAGGCATTTTAGCAGGCCTGTGTGCAGTTGATAACAGACTTTTTGCATGCCTTATAAAAGCAGTCAGGAGATAGATCCATAGGTTTGATCCTTCACATCTGATACCAGGCGCTAATGGGAACAAGGTTTAAAGGGTCCTGGTATGCTAATAAATTGAAAAATTAGTGAAATTTAACTTCTGCCTTTTTTTTCCTGCCTTTTAATCTAGATTTGCTTCCTCAATATCCTACTTTGTGGTTTACTAGGAACATGCTTACTCTGATTTTTTTTTAAAAAACACACAGTGGCAGAGTCATTTCACTATTGCACTGTGTGTTAAAGAATGAATAAGGAGTTTTCAGTACATGGCCAAAAATACAGGACTTGAACATAAATAGCAGTTGGATCATTCTCTTTCATGATGGTTAAATTCAGAGTTGTGAACTTTGTAATGAGGGTGTTAAAGATTAATCTATTTGCCTAAATGGGTTTGTTCAGGTATCCATTTTTAACAAAGAGGTTTGTGTTCATATAGTAAAAGACCGATCAGTGTTTCCACCATGCACTTCTATTTTTTAGGACTTTATAATTTTAAGTCTTACATTCCTAGTAACGTGGGCTTTTCTTAGGTTACGTTTCATGAAGATTCGGGGGGAGGGCGCTTTTAAAACTTCAGCCTCAATTGTTTGTGTAACAGTCTGTTTAATATATTAATCTGCACTAACATCTCTGTGATATACACACATATTTTAGAGGTAATCATGTCTTCTAGGTTACTTGTGTGCATTTGATTGGGCTTCTTGTTTAGAGTCCCTTTTAAAATTAATTCATTAGATTGAAAAATGTACTCTATATTTCTGATAGACTGGACAGAAGGATCTGTGTCCCCAAGTGAGACAGGCTCTGAATAACCTTTGTTTTCTCCACTTTTTATTGATGATTTAAAACACTTTAAAAGTCTTCCCCTCAAATCATGCATGCAAATTGGAGGACAGTGGTGGTGACTCAACTGGATACAGGTGCTCAATAGTCAGGCTTGATAGTGATGTCAGAATGCATTACAAGCTGTAAGCCGATACTGACTGGCCATTGGCACCACCCTTGACTAACCTTCCTCTTTTTCTCTAGTGTGCCTATGGTGAAATGGCAATAGCATTCACTGTCGTATTTTGCAGTGCTCAGGAAGTGGGACGTTAACTTTGAAGGTGCTTGTTTGTATTAGCTCTGCTAGGTTTACCTCTACAACGTAGATTTCGGCAGCTATGCTGACTGACACTACATTCTAGTTCTTAAGATTTTTTTTCCAGATCCCCCCTTCCCCAGCTAGACATACGTAGCATACTTACACCTTATTCAATCTATCTGTAACCTGCTGCTGCTTTTAGTCCTCCTCACCTCAGATCGGAATCAATGGAGTGGGCCCAGAGGATACATTTTAATTCCAGTAATGGTAGGTAGATTTGTCTTGCTTTCTAAAACATCTCCCCATTTCATATTTCCACTCCATATTGATTCCATAAGGGAAAATTAAAGGGTGTTTCCTCCTGTAGGGAGGTAATGTAATGAGTGTGGACATCTTTTAATCTTGAGGAATAGTAGTTGATTTCCCTTGAAGGAGCTTACATACTGACTGTTTCCACAGTAACCTGTTTGCCCCAGTTCAATCCTCAGTTTAATACTTAATTTGGTACTGGCTCAAATAGTATTTTCTTATAGATAACAAATCAAGAGTGAAATTTGAGGTTATACACCAGTAAAGTTTTTAACACTTGTGAATATGGTCAGCTAGACTAAACTTGATTTTTTTTTTGGATGATTTTTTTATCTGTGAACATTCAGATAAGTGGATTTTCAAGTACTGGTTGGGGAAGGGAATCGTGCTTTTCTTTAATTACTTTTACGAGATGCTTTGAGTGTAAGACAAAAGCAGAAATAAATATCAGGAGCAACGGGGAAAGCTTTATAAAAGATCATGGTGGCCATTGTTGCAGCTTTGTAGAATGAGTGCTGGTTTGAACAGATCTTTGCCTGCATCATTGGTAGCTGCACTGAAAAGAAAAAACTTTCACCTTAAGAATTTGAAAGGGAAGAAACCTGGGCTCTGGTCTTCATGGCATTTAGACTGAGATACTTAAACAGAACAGAAGTAATATGCATTTCCTGCCACAGGATAGGGAAAATGTAACAAGCTGGTTGCTCTTGAGGTTAGAAAATTGTCTGTTTCTCTGTGGATGAAGCTGGATTTACTTGAAAATGGAGAGTTGGTTTATTGTTTGAATATTGGGACATCAAGCTATAGCCAAGTTTCAGTTGCAACCAGTTTTCCCTTTGTCTGGGATAAATTCGATACAAATTATTCTTTTTGAATCCTGAATCCGTAAATTATACTTTTTTTTTTTTTTCCAAATTCACAGAATTCACAGTGGTGCTGACTGTGTAATAACCACTATTGGGAAAAATCCCGTAAACCTGCCTGTTGCCATGCCAATGGAGTGACTGAACTGGTGACATCTGTTTGAGCATGCTTTGTGTGGCTGGTAGAATGCCACCGTTGTGCATACACTTTGTACATCAGGGGTGAAGGGAGGGTTTTCTAGATTACTGGGGGGAGGGTGAAATTGGGATTTTTTGTTGTTCCTTTTTTGATGGGGTGTGGGGGTATAGTACTCAGCTTATGCCCTAAAATAACATGTATAAAAACCCCTGAAGTATTGTGTGGGTGTGTGTGTGTGAGTGTGTGTTTGTATACGTCTGGCAATTAAAGCTTTGTCTTCTGGAACTTAGTGAATTCTTTTCTCTTTTTCCTCCAGAAGTATTTGTTACAAGATTTGTAAATAAGAGCTCTACTTAGTTTGTTTACCATGAACATGTTGCAGCAAACCATATGCATCTAATTCCTACAAGGTTAAAGAAAGACTTTTAGACTTGCCAGGTTAAGCAACAGCCAAGTTCTCAGTAATTGTTTGCCTTGATTTATCTTTTAGACTTCATTTTGCCAGCTCTAAAACTCCCAGTTGCTTGATTTTAGTCCTTAATCTTTTATGTTCTGAGCAGGAAGGGTAAAAGACAGGAACCTGCTTTACTGTATTAACTAGTCCATGGGCTGAGACCGGGGCATCTCTTTTCTTCATACTGCAATGTTGCTGGATACATGATCAGACACCAGAGGGTTGGGCGTTCTTGCAATACCTTAACAGTGCTGAAATCTGCAGCATGGTACTAAGGAAGTTAAAGTTTGAATGTAACCACTTTATTTAAAGGGTTTTTTTCTTTAATTTAAATGAAATGAGGTTGAAGTGAACATGATTTTGTTGACCATGTTCGTGAATTATAGATGCAACATGCATTGGTAGAATCGTGTGATGGTCTTTTGTGATCCTTAATTTTTACATATCCCAGTCTCTGTATGTATCTGCATAGACAAAGAAAAAACAAACTCCTGCTTTGCTTTTATTGAAGGGTTTCCAGGACTGCGTGTCTGCTCCTGAGCTCTGTTCTAAGTATGTGTATCCTTTGCTTGTATTTTGTATTAAAAAAATAAGAAAAAGAACCCTTTATTGTTGAGCATGTTGGCATAGTCCCCTTTATTTTTTTCTCTTTTTGGGACATATGAAGCAAGTTATTCTTTTTCTGTATCTTTTTTCTTTTGTAAACTTTTTTTTTGTTTTGTTTAAAAATGGCTTTATAAAAGGGCTTTTATAACCCAGATGTGTGCTCTGTGTACTTCTTGTAATACTTTAAAGCAAACACACTAACTTACACAGCTTTGATAATCAGCTCTCAGTCCAGCCTGACTTTGGGGGAACTTATTTCCCTAATAAATTATTTAGAAACTTTGTGACCCTCCCTGTTGTTGGTAAAAGATAAGCATGTCTTGGTTCAAAAGTCAATACCTCAGGATGGAATCAAGAAGCAGTGGATTTACCAGTTTCTGATTGATTAAGGGAGCACTGGACTGGGTGCATAAGGATTCTTAATTAGCGTTTTTTCTCATGTTTACATCCAAGATTATGAAGTGTTGTGGAAAGCAAAGTTTAACAATCATATATAATAAAAGATAATGTTTATACTCAAAAACACACTTGGATTCAATTCCAAATACCCATAAGAACTACACTGAATTTTGAATTAAAGATTACTCCTTAGGTGGAGAATGTGGTACAAGATCCCTCTTTAGAACAGGGCTGATATTGTAGCTATTAGGCCTTTTTTCTTTTCAACTTTTCCCCTTGTTTACATACTTGCCTTGTCAGCTAAATACTATAATTTAAATGCAAATTTGGCTTTGAAATTAAATGCTTCTAGCTAACTTTACTTTTTTTTTTTTTTTTTTTTTTTTTTTGAGACGGAGTCTTGCTTTTGTCGCCCAGGCTGGAGTGCAATGGCATGATCTCGGCTCACTGCAACCTCCGCCTCCCGGGTTCAAGCGATTCTTCTGCCTCAGCCTCCCGAGTATCTGGGATTACAGGCGCCCGCCACCACACACTAATTCTTGTATTTTTAGTAGAGATGGGGTTTCACCATGTTGGCCAGGCTGGTCTCTAACTCCTGGCCTCCCAAAGTGCTGGGATTACAGACGTGAGCCACTGCACCTGGCCTTATTTTTCATTTTTTATATTTTTTTGAAATGGAGTTTCACTCTGTCACCCAGGCTAGAGTGCAGTGGCGCAATCTCAGCTCACTGCAAACTCCACCTCCCAGGTTCAAGCAATTTTCCTGCCTCAGCCTCCCAAGTAGCCGGGATTACAGGCATATGCCACCACACTTGGCTAATTTTTGTACTTTTAGTAGAGACGGGGTTTCACTATGTTGGCCAGGCTGCTCTCGAACTCCTGACCTCAAGTGATCTGCCCACCTCAGCCTCCCAAAGTTCTAGAATTATAGGCGTTAGCCACCCCTCTCAGCCATTTTTTTCTTTTATAGAGATATGAGAGTCTTGCTATGTTGTCTGGGCTGGTCTCAAATTCCTGGGCTCAAGGTATCCTCCTGCTTCACCTTCCCCAGTAGCTCAGATTATGAGTAGCTGAGATTACAGGTGCAAGCACCCTACCCACATACATTTATTTCTTATATAATGAGTTGTCTCAGGTTAACGTTGACTTTGGATGAACATTAACCATCTACTTTTCCTCATAATCCTTAGGTATTTTATGGATGACATAGACAATTTTATGTTTCAGGACAGTGCTGAAGAAAAATGCAGTCTGATTTAAAGGATTTCAAAAACCAACAAGTGGATAAACAGATAAAGAGAGGTAAAACACAACTTGGAGCTACCTAGACTCCTATCCATGAACATTGGTATGGAGTACTACACTGTAGTTGTGCAACACATATTACATTTATTTTTTCCAACAGTGTGAGTTCAGCAAGTGTTTGTTCTTCCAATATTGTAAAAAATAATCTGGTTCAGTTTGAGGTTTGATGTGGCACCTGATGTAGCTAGTATGTAGTACAACAAAGGTTTGAATCAGTTCTGTGTGCTTTAAGTTATCACAGTTGTTCGTTCTAAAGCCAGCTCCATTTGGTATAAATGGGTCCGTTAAACCTTCTTCCTGGTATTGAGCTTTTGAGCATTTTGCTGTTCTCTCACATCTCCCAGTAACAGTGATACTTGAACCAGTCCAATGAGTTGCATCAAAGATTTAATGGGAAAAATCGGAAACCATTGAGTAAGGAGATTTCTCATTGAATATTTCAGTTTGCTTGAAAATCCTGGTAACCCCTAGTTACAAAACCTCAAATTATTTAAAAGCTTTTGTTTTCTGATTATGTCTCATGATAGTGACTGTTGAGGAAAATGTTCATCATATTGACTATATAGCAGTTACAGTCTGCCAGTAGAGGGCGGTGTTTGTCCTCCATAGATAGTGGAGTGCTTGCTCTTCTCATCTCATTTTTAGATACTATGGGCTAGGCTCAGGACATTTTTAGATACTGTCAGCTAGGCTCAGTTGATACTCTGCAAGTGTATCAACACCTTGCCACTTACTTGGGTTATCGAAGCTCTGTGATCAGTGTACCCAGTTAACAACCTAGTGTATGTAGCAACAATCTTTTCTGAATTTTAAATAGGAAATAGAATTTCTTGATTCATGCACATCTGTCCTCTTGTGGTGTTCCGTCTTTACATCTCCTAAGCCTATATGGATAACATCCCGAAATAAAAGTGCACACTGAAATTTCAAAGTGCAGCTGTGAACTCTTTGCCCTATTTTGAAACAGGTGTTGTCTTTTGAAATTGCCTTCCAGCTCAAAAGCCTTGTTTCTTGCACAAGCAGCACTGATAATGTGTTCACACACAACAAATACTCAGATTTGTTTTCAAGGTAATGTGGTAGTTTGTGTTCCTTTATCTTGATGGCATGCTTCTCTTTTCCTCCATTATCTTAATAGAATAGATAGGTACTCATTTTGACATGCTCCGGCTGGGTCACCACCAAGAGAAATCAATGTTACTCATGGGTGTGTCCCCTGGTTCAATAAAGCCCTGCACAAATATTGTGAAATAAATGCTGTGTTAAATCTGGGGCCAGGGAGTGAGAGGGTACAGCCAGAGTTCCCATCCTAATAAAGCAAATAATTACTTTAAAATAAGATAACAAAATGTTGGAAATAATTGTTTGCCTTGATTTAGCAGTAAGCTGGCACCCAGAAGGGATTTGTTTAAAAATCTAACGTTAAGGAATAGGTTGATCAAGGAAGAGTACACATATATATTATTATTGGTAATGTTTTAGCTATTAAGTTGAATACACAAACCCTTTTATTAGAATGTGTAAGACCACCTCCTTGGCTGATGTGCAATGCAATGTGTCTAATAGTTACACTTTTTCCATCTTGGGTAGAAACAGAAATACATAGTCTATATGTAGTCAGAGCTCTCCTGATTATAAGAGATTGGGTAGATGGGTAAAGTAAGGCTCTGAAGGAGATAGAAAGTCATTGATCCAAGAAAAATGATGGCCTAAATTTTAGGATATGATAACTACCAATTTGGTAACCCTACCTGATTGGATATCCGGTAAGAAGTATCCATAATGAACTGAACATGTGTAGTAATATAATTAACAAAAAATAAGGTGCAATGGCTCACACCTGTAATCCCAACATTTTCAGAAGCTGAGGCAGGAGGATCGCTTGAGGCCAGGAGTTCAGACCAGCCTGGAAAACAGTGAGATCCCATCTCTACAAAAACAAAATAAACAAATTAGCTGGGTATGGTGGCATGCACCTGTAATCCCAGCTACTGGGGAGGCTTAGGAGGAAGAATCACCTGAACCCAGGAGCTCAAGGCTGCAGTGAGCTATGATCGCACCACTGCACTCCAGCCTGGGTGACAGAATGAGACCCTGTCTCTTAAAAGATTAACAAAATAATAATTAACAAAAAATAGATTGTGAAACACTGGTGTTTACTAAAAAGTGTGTAGACGGTGACTCACACTAGATCCTCATTTTGTGGCTATAAATTGGGTCTCTTGTAGTTTACTAATTCAGCCTAGAGGTATACAAATACTGAACACTTTAAAAATATCGTTTTACTTCTGAGGTAGTTAGGAATAATGATATAGCAAAGCTCTTTTATAAGGCATTAAATGTCTTTAGGAATCAAAGACTCAATGGACGTCCTGTTTAGACCTTGGAACATAACCTGGGGCTTCAGTAACCTGACTTCAAATCTAATGCATGCCACATCTCAGTTACAAACCCCAGGCTCCCCCTGTTTTGTCTTTTCCTCCTACCTCTGACCTAATTTGCCCCATCTTTCTTTTCCTTCTTGTGTGTGTGTATGTGTGCATGAGTGCGTGCACGCGTGTGCGCACGTGTGTGTGTAGATGAACAATTAGTTTCCATGGGGTTAGTGTTTTTGATGCAAAAATACTGTTTATACATGAACTAGGTAGCCCTAGAGGTGGATGGGGAACCAGCTGTTCAGTAGAGAGCCACACAGTTGGCCTGAGTACAAGATAAATAGCATTCCTAAGCTCTATTGTAGGGAATGCTGGTATGACTTGAAGTACACAGGATATACACAGTATCTAATTCAAAAGAGTGGTTTTTGTGCTAGACTTTATAAAATGGACCAGTGCTGGGCCATTGGCAAAGCAAGTCAGTCCTTTTATCACCTTGCTTTCCCTCTTTCTCTTGCCATGCACTTAAGGGAAGCAGTAAGACCTCTAATATTTGGCTCTTGGGCTACTCTTCTCTAGAAGTCAACACCATTGCGCAGTCATTGAGAAGCAGATGGCTCTCTCTCTGGAAGAGCTAAGTCTAAGTAAGGACACACTAATAATGCCAGACAGTGGAAACAGGAGTTCTTAGAGCACGTGTTGCTTCCACAGGTCACCTCTGAATTAGCCAGCAGTATTTATTGACAGTGAAAATTACGGTGACTATATTCCAACCAAAAACTGGGACCTGTGCTACAGTGAAGAGTTCTTTCATACTCCTCAACAGGAAAAACAGTTTAAGATATAGTTTGGTCTCATAATATTGGCATGTCTGGATATTTCTAAGGTTTAAGGAACTGAAGCAGGCAATGTTGAAAACTGGAGTATTCCAGGTAATGCATGTGAATGGTATGAAAAGTACAACAGGTGTTCCACAGCAGAGTTCAGAACAGTACGTAGTGCTAACTATAGCATGAGTAGTCATTTGTTTTATTTGAATCCCCAATCACTTTTCCTTCTCTGATGACCTGCTTTGGAGAAGCTATGTGGCTGGTTGCAGATGAAGTCAGATCAATCGACAGGGTGATCTTGGGCAAGTCAACTTATCTGCCTACCTCCCACTCTGCTCGCTTCTTCTTTTTATATAAATGAAGATTATAAGGGACTGATTCTCCTCTGCTTCAAAGGGACATTATGGGGCCGGGCACTGTGGCTCATGCCTGTAATCGCAGCACTTTGGGAGACTAAGGCGGGCAGACCGCCTGAGATCAGGAGTTCGAGACCAGCCTGGCCAAGATGGTGAAACCCTGTCTCTACTAAAAATATAAAAAAGCTGGGCATGGTGGCAGGCGCCTGTAATCCCAACTACTTGGGAGGCTGAGGCATGAGAATTGCTTGAACCTAGGAGGTGGAAGTTGAAGTGAGCCAAGATTGCGCCATTGCACTCCAGCCTGGGTGGCAGAGCAAGACTCCGTCTAAAAAAAAAAAAAAAACAAAGGGACATTATGAGAATGATTGAAGCCATAGGTACTCAATGCCTGGAACACAGGCTGTCTATGCACATGTGTTGCTGTTGGCATTGTAGACCAACTAGCCTCAAACAAAAGCAGCGATGTACCTCCAGGCAAGGTTTATGGGGGCTGAAAACCTCATTCCTGCAGAACTGAAACCCTTTTAGTTTTGTCTGTGAAGTATAAATGAGTTATTTATTAGTAAGAACACTCTTGCAGAAAGGTAAACTTTAACCAACTCACAGTATAGGATGGTTTTAGAGGGGAGGGAAGAGTGACAGGAACTTCCAAGTCACCTGCACTAGTAAAAGTTTTGTTTTGTTTTGTTTCTTCCCAGTGTGCATACACAGAATTATTGATTGGACCTTGAATGCTTCTTTAGCTTCTCATAGGAAAAAAAGAATTTTATCCAATGGTTTCAAACTGTATTTCAAGTTATGGGATATATATTACAAGTGAGAGAATATTCATTTTGGACTGGAAACCTGATTAGAAATACTTGTCAATAGCATATTTTCAGTCTACGAAATCATCCTATTTTTGTGTCCTTGATCTTTCAAGTTCAATACCAGAAAGGAAGCCACAAAACTTACAGGAGCCATGATTGGGGACAGAACCCTGGGGCTCAGCTGGGCTGTTTTACTGATGAAATGTGACATCCTGTGTTCTCACAATACTGAAGCCTCACTAGAATGTTTTTTGTGGATGGCCCCTATCATGACGCCCTTACATAGACTGATAACATTTTGGCAATGGAACCCCAGGGACAAGCTATAAGTTAGACACCGCCCTCATCCCCTGCAAATTCTCTTCAATCTGTGGGGAAGACCCAATTTCAACACAGTGAAGAGGCCTTTTTTAAATGTTTGATTTATGTAAGTTGAGTAAGAGACTGTATAAATACTGAAATTTTGGTCAGGAGCCTGTTATCTTGTAATACCCACTTCCTCCAGATTGCTAAGATCATCATGTGTGCTGCTTGGATAGATAAGATAACTCTCAGAAGTCTGAAGTTCCTCTTGTCATGTTATCTTGCTGAAGGAGATAGAACTAGTCATTTGGCTTTGGTAAAATTTTCACTTGTCTCAACACAATTTCTATCACTGAGTTCTGTTAATGTGCGTGACGCATACTTCCCCCTCATTAGGCCTTTTGGACAAGTGTCAGCATTTAAGGTCGTGAGAACTGGATTTTGTTCCCTCTTAAGAGTATGGTATTAAGAAAACTTCACTGAAAACTGGGATAGCATTTTTTCCTGAGGCTTCGCTTTCACAACATTCTTGTGGAGTCAGAATACTAACTTAGTTGGAGATAAACATACGCAAGGCCGGTTCTCAGTCTGAAGACGCTCAGTGGTGAAGGAGTAGAGTGAGAAATAAGCAGCTCTGCTTCTGGAGCCCCCGTGTCTACCTACTTGACAAGCCAAGTTAGTTCTTGTTATGTCAATCAGACTTGCAAAGGAAGTTTCTCGTTTTGGGTTTTTTGCTCTTGATTTTTCCTGTTTTACCATAAGATTCTTAATTGAGAACACACACATTCATTTTCAAATCATTGTGAATGAAGAGAGGAGAGAGGCTAATAAGTAAATGCAACTGTTATACATATTGAGTATCAAGGTATTAAGAATTCTACAATTTGAGGCTGGGCGCAGTGGCTCACGTCTGTAATCCCAGCACTTTGGGAGGCTGAGGTGGGCGGATCATGAGGTCAGGAGATAGAGACCATCCTGGCTAACACGGTGAAACCCCATCTCTACTAAAAACACAAAAACAAAATTAGCCGGGCGTGGTGGCGGGGGCCTGTAGTCCAAGTTACTCGGGAGGCTGAGGTGGGAAAATGGCGTGAACCCGGGATGCCGAGCTAGCACACAGCCGAGATCGCACCACTGCACTCCAGCCTGGGCGACAGAGCCAGACTCCGTCTCAAAAAAAAAAAAGAATTCTGCAATTTGATATTCTTTGATTGCCCATAGAAACGTGCTTTAAATCAGTGGTTCTCCAAATGTGGTCCCTGGATGGACCAGCAGTCTCCACATCAGCTGGTAGCTTGTTCAAAATGCAAAATTCTGGGTCCCACCCCCAATCCATTAAATCAGAAACTCGGGATGAGACTTCGCAGTTTGGATTTAACAAGCCCTCCAGTTGATTCTGAGGCACACTAAGGTTTGACAACGACTGCTGGTTTAAATCATGCCGAAGGATCAGCTGGACTAAATCCTTATTCTTTCCTTCTTGGAAAAAGCAACTTGGCCGGAGTGATGTTATTGAGACAGACCCATTATTGCACCCTCTGGGTTTGGTTTAACAACAATAACTAAATTCTATGGTTCCATCCTCATTTGCCATTCCTGGAAATAATTTTCTTCATTCTTGGATGGTTTCATCCCTCTGTTAGAGTCACCAGAGATAGAGCTTTTCCTCTTCTATGAATTCCACTGTCAGATGCCTCTTCAAGCATCTCCACTTTTTACCTTGTGACTTAAGAATCCTGGGTGCATTTGGACTTCCTATAGATTCAGGCCTTGGGGTTTTTTTCCTTCCTCTTTTTGAAAAGAAAACTGGATCCTGAAAATGTCTTTGAGAAACCACAGATGTTCATGTTCAAGAGAGGAGCTAAGAGAACATATACAGTATCAGCCTTTAATAATCTACGTCTTACCCTGGAGAAACTGTGGCTCTTACACTTTCTCCAACACTGTCTTAGTAATAACCGCAGCTCCCCTTTATTGAGGGCTTACTATGTTCAAGGCATCATCTTGAGCACTTATCCTGCCTTTTATCATTGAATCTTCACCACTGACCCATGAGTTACAGGTAATATTACTGTCCTCAAACTACAGAGGAAGAAACAGAGGTCTAGAGATGGTTAAGCAGCAAAGCCTGACAACCACAACTCTCTGCAAGCTTTTTGTTGACTAAGGTCAGCACCGATCAGCTGTATTTTGCTTCCCTTCACTTGCTTCCCAGAATATCGAGCCTCCAGCAGAAGCATCAGGGAGCAGTGAATTGACCAAAAATAGATGAAAAGAGAGATAGAGTGGGAAAAACTCTAGACAGAAAGTTAGGGAGCTAGGTCTGAGTTCTGGCTCCCCACTAACCAGCTAGGTCTTTGGGAACACAATCTCTCTGAGTCTCAGTTTCTGAGACTGTTAACCAGGTCAGTAACATCTACTTTTCAGGGTTGTCATAAGGATCAAACATGAAACTGCCCAACAAAAGACCTTGCAGTAATATCTTCACCCTGGGAGATAAGAAGTTAAATGGACATCAGTAGCAGAAACAAGGAGCAGCCTTGGTTGCTGAGCCACAGTACCTTTCATTCTTGCTGCCGAGGGAAGTTCCCTTTCTCCATGTTTTCTCTCAAGGGTGGGATGATGGCGCAAACTGGGTAAATAAGGGGAAGGGAGGGCGGGTTGGAATCCTACGGTCCACCATGTCTCAGCGCTCCTGACTCCCTCTGTGCCTCCCTGGCTGCCTTGCTGCAGACGCTATCTGTTTATTTATACTTGTTCTGTGAACTATCTGGCAAACAACACGCTTCTTATGTACATTCTGATACTTGTGGATGGAGCCAGACAGAGGTCTCTGTTGGAATGCCCTAACTTTCAGAAGGGCACCCACCAGGCTGGCCTCATAACATTCTCTTGGCTGGTCAGATCTCCCTGGTTAGGTGATGGGTGGAAGGCATGATGGAAATGATATGTAACTGGTACCCTCTGTGAGACACTGAATGTGGAAGCTCTACCCTAGGAAATGGGACCATAATAATAAGAGCTGGGCAGTGGGGTGGGTTGGGAGTACTGTGAGCTCGCTCTTACACCTCTCTCTCTAATGCTGCAGTGGATTCCTAAAAAGGAGGGAGGGGCCGGTGATGGGCTGTTGAGATGCAGAATAACCCCACACAGCTCTCTTGTTCCTTTTCCCTTGCTCCCTTGGTGCACATGACTTGAGTTTATTTGAGCCTTGGAGAGGAAGACAGGCCACACTGGGTATTTCCCATCAGTCAGCTTTTGGCTCGCCTCTGCCTCCCTACAGGGGCTTAGCAGAGTCGGAGTGTGGTGGAGAGGCGGGGAATTCACATCCACACATAGGTGGATAGACTCTTATTGTCAGCTTTGTAGAACTACGGGCTCTCGGTCTTGCTGGGAGGTAGAGAACAGCTGATGGTGAATAGAAGGTGAACAAGAAGCGTGAAGCATGAAGAAAAGGACCACCTCCCTCTAGGAACTCAAGTTGCTCATGGCTGGGGGTGGTCCTGCACTCACCATTCTGAAGGGAAATGGTGGAGGCTGTGATCTGAAAGAGGGCTTTGCGCCTTCGTGGCCTAGAGACCTCTTCCCTCCAACCTAGCTGTCAGGCTCACTATTTGCTTAGTGTAGGCTTTCAGAATAAACAGTGGCAACTAGGTAAACAAGGCTGTACTCTTTACTTACGGAGATACTGTTTTATTATTTGGCTGTGTTTCTCCTTTTTTAAATATATATAAATGTGCCACTGTGGAAGGGAATGAAAGCTGATCTGCCAGCTAAATGGAGGACACATTTTTTGTTAGTGGGGAGCTTTGCTTTCATTTTTTTTTTTTTTCTTGAGAGAAGAAAAATCGACCTGAAGTGATCAGGAAGTGATACCTTGTTAAGTGGACAGTTTTGTGGGGTTTTTTTTTTCCTGTGGGATGGGGAGGAAGGAGAAATTTTTATCCTAAGGAGTCAGAGAAATGTTGGATTATCTAAATCGGGATTTCCTTGTTTTTTTGTTTTATTTTTTTGAGACGGAATTTCACTCTTGTCACCAAGGCTGGAGTGCAATGGAGTGAGCCACCACCCCTAGCCTAAATCAGGATTTCGTAACCTTAGCACAAATTGACAGATAAGTCTTTGTTTGGGGGAGCTGTCCTGTGCATTGTAGGATGTTTAGCAGCAGCCCTGGCCTCTACCTGTCAGATGCCAATAGCATTCTCTTCCCTAGTCATTTTTTTGTTTGTTTGTTTGTTTGTTTTTTGAGATGGAGTCTCACTCTTTTGCCCAGGCTGGAGTGCAGTGGCATGATCTTGGCTCACTGCAACCTCTGCCTTCTGGTTTCAAGCAATTCTCCTGCCTCAGCCTCTGGAGTAGCTGAGATTACAGGCGCATGCCACCACACCCCACTAATTTTTGTAATTTTAGTAGAGATGGGGTTTCACCATGTTGGCCAGGCTCATCTCGAACTCCTGACCTCGTGATCTGCCTGCCTTGGCCTCCCAAAGTGCTGGGATTACAGCCATGAGCCATCGCACCTGGCCTCCCTAGTCATTATTAAAAAAATAAAAAGAAAAGTGTTCAGACACTGCCACATGTCCGCTGGGGAACAAAATTGCCTCCAACTGAGAACTACTGATCTAAACGTTTCCTACATTTTTTTTCCTAGTGATTTGGTCTTGAGTTTTTCATTCTATGGGTCTTATCAAAGAGCAAGAGACAAAGCTGGCTTCAGGGGAAGAAGCCCAACCCTTGGCCCCACTTGCCCTGCCTGGCTTAGGGAGCCCCAAGAAAGCTCTGCTTTTTCACCTTGACCACTGCAATCCATCTAGCAACCCAGACCTGGACTAGAAGCAGAAACAAAAGGGTCACAAGGAGGCACAGCACCTCTAGGAACGCACAACTAGGACTTATAGCTGGGGCCGGGCTTGCATCTGCCTGCCTCCTGCGCATAGTGCTCCTAATGCAGCAAGATTTTAAGGGGCTTCTATGCACCCTAGGGCACACTTAGTGTTTCTTGTTTGTGTTTAGCCTGTTTATTTGTATGGTAGAGAAATAGAGGGGCAGAGTGTGGAATTTTTGTGTGTTTGGGAGGGTGCGGGGCTGGAACAGGGGCTTCTCATCTCTCTGGAGCCCCTGTCTTGTCAATGCAGCAAAGGATGTGTTCACTCTCCAGGGTCCTCCCATTTCCCCGGGCTAATTACATGCCTCTTTAATGAAAGGAAATAGTTTCTCAGCTGAGCTGGGAAACCCAAGTCCCTGGTGCCCCCTCGTCATGGGTATCTGGGAAGGACAAGAAAGGAAGCAGCTGCTCCTACCCCTTGCCTTCCCCACCCTCTCGAGGGGTGCCCGGCCCCACCTGGAGACAGGAACCATTTCCTTCTGCCAGCAGGAGCCTCCAGACCTGCCACTGGGCATGGCCAGGGCATGGATACGTTGAGAAAACCCAAGCAAAGGATGGGATTATATGGTGGATACAGGCTGGATGTCAACCAGACCCCTGAGGAAGTCAAGTTTTTTATTCATTATTCACAGCCCCTTAGCCACAGCCTGGGAGTGAGGGAGTGTGACTGTACCCCACCCCTGCTGTGTACAGCTGCTGGGGACAGAGCCGGCTGCTCCAAGCTTGGCTGGGGTTGGGGGCAGGGACACAGTGGGGAGGCAGGGGAGATTGGCTGAAGTCCCAGGACAAGGCTGCGAGATCTCCCTCCAGAGCCTCCCTCAGTCAGCACAGTCTCTGGGAGGTGGTTTCAGAAAACAGTCAGTTGGGGACTATAGGTGAGGAGGGCTGGGGAGAGAAGTTACCAGTCCAGGAAACAGCTGGGCTGCTGTTTCCCTAGAGAGGTTACTCATGGAGCAGATTCCAGGATGTGAGGGTTCTGGGCACCTTTCCTCTTTCTGCTACTGGAGAGAGAGAGAGAGAGACCCACAGCGGTTCCATGGTCTCTTCAATACCTACAGTGAGATGGAAGCTGGTCAGCTGGGAGCCTGGCACTGTGGGATTACACAAGAGAAAATCTCTGGCCTCTTCTCTTTCAGCCCCCAACCCTCCCAAATACACAAAAATTTCATACTTTGCCTCTATTTCTCTATCATACACATGAACAGGCCAAACACAAACAAGAAACACAGGGCTATCCTGAAGTTTCTAAGAGCTTCCCACCTCCCAATTCTCCTTTAAAAACATAACATGTCAAAGTTGAAGAGACTGGGATTGCGGAAATTGGGAAGAGGAGTAACCTGAATATATGGTCCTTCACCGATCATTTAGCAATGTCTTCCCGGAAGAAAATCAGGTCACTTGTTGTGCACTGATGGCATTCAGCTAGATAAGAGAAACAGGCAGAGGAAAGAAACCAGGAACACAGTTGAGAGTACAAGCCCTTTGAGGGCAGGAGACCTTTCAAGTCTTTTATGTTTGGTTGTTTTTTGTTTTGTTTTGTTTTGTTTTGTTTTTGAGATGGAGCTTTGCTCTGTCGCCCAGGCTGGAGTGCAGTGGCATGATCTCTGCTCACTGCAACCTCTGCCTCCCAGGTTCAAGCAATTCTGCCTCAGCCTCCTGAGTAGCTGGGATTACAAGTGTGCACCACCACACCAGACTAATTTTTGTATTTTTAGTAGAGAGAGGGTTTCACCATGTTGGCCAGGCTGATCTCAAACTCTTGACTTTAAGTGATCCGTCCACCTCGGCCTCCCAAGGATTACAGACATGAGCCACCGCGCCTGGCCTCAAGTCTTTTTTTGAATTAAGCATTTTATTGAGATCATTGTAGATTCACATGCACTTATAAGAAATAATACTGAGATATTTCTTGTATACTTGCCCAGTTTCCCCCATTGATGATACTTTGCAAAACTACGGTAAAATATCACAACCAGGATATTGACACTGATACAATCCAACAACCTTATTCAGATTTCCTGTTTTATTTGTACCTGTGTGTGTGTATCTGTGTTGAGTTTTATACAATTTCATCACCCACATGTGAGTATCCACCACCTCAGTCTAGATTCTGAACAGTTACTACACGAAGGGGTCCCTCATGTTGCCCTCTTATAACCACACTTCCTCCCTTCCCATTCTCCTTTCTGTACCTAATTCCTGGCAACTACTATTCTGTCCTCCATTTCTAAATTTTCTTTTGAAAACGTTCTATAAAGGGAATCATATGGCATGTGACTTTTAGGGATTGGTTTTTCTCTTGGCATAATTCCCTACAGATCCATCCAAGTCATTGCATACATCAAAAGTTTAGTCCTGGCTGGGCACGGTGGTTCACTCCTGTAATCCCAGCACTTTGGGAGTCCAGGTGGGCAGATTGCTTGAGCTCAGGGGTTCAAGACCAGCCTGGGCAACATGGCAAAACTTCATCTCTACAAAATATACAAAAATTAGCCAGGCGTGGTGGTGTGTGCCTGTAGTCCCAGCCACTCGGGAGGCTGAGGCATGAGAATTGCTTAAACCCAGAAGGCAAAGGTTGCAGTGAGCCGAGATCGCACCACTGCACTCCAGCCTAGGAGACAGAGCGAGACTCTGTCCCAAAAAAAAAAAAAAAGACAGTTCATTCCTTTTTATTGCTTAGCAGTAATCTGTGGTATGTTAGTACCAGAGTTTGTTTGAACATTCACCTGTTGAAGGACATTTGAGTTGTTTTCCATTTGGGGCTATACAAATAAGGCTGCTATGGACATTCATGTGACAGTTCATTTTTATGTGAACATCAAGTTTTTAGGTGTTTGTCTATCCAGTGACAGTATCATGCTGGGCACATATCAGATCTTCAGTCAGCGTTCCTTGGAAATGACTCAGGACAATCTGCTCTAGCACTGCAGTCCAGGTGGGAGTAGGGAAGAAAGCAAGAATGATGGTGGGGGGTGGTCGTTTCCACGAACAATGAGCCAAAAATCAAGGCTCAGTCTGAGGAAAGGATTGATCAAAGGATGCGTGGTCATCATTAGTATTAAGCAGTTGGGACTACAGGAGGCCAAATTACATATAGGGAACAAATGGTGATATATGGGTGAGAGTGACAGTGGACATGGCATGGGACAGTGAGTGAAATGATATACATGCAGGTCACAGGAATCCTGAAGTAGCTCTAACAGTAATGACAGCAGGGGCTTTGGGAACACCTTATTCAAACCCTGCGTCCACCACTTTTTAGCTGTGTGTTCTGGGCAAGGTCCTTAATCTCTCTGAGACTACATTTTCTATTCTGTAAAATGAAGATATAATAGTATTTTTCTCATAAGAGTCCTGAGGAATGAGTAAAATAGGATACATAAAGTTCTTGACTCACAGTAGTCCCTGAATGAATATTAGTTTCCTTTCTGCCTGCCCTCCCTAACGGGAAGTAAAGAAGTAATAGATATTAGGGGTGCAGTGACTCATGCCTGTAGTCCCAGCAGTTTAGGAGGCTGAGGCAGGAGGATCACTTGAGCCTGGGAGTTCAAGGCCGCAGTGAGTTGATTGTGCCACTGCACTCCAGCCTGGGTGACAGAGCAAGACGCTGTCTCAAACAAACAAACAAAAAAAATAAGGCTTGATGTCTCACGCCTGTAATCCTAGCACTTTGGGAGGCTGAGGCGGGCGGATCATCTGAGGTCAGGAGTTCGAGACCAGCCTGGCCAACATGGCGAAACCCTGTTTCTACTAAAAATACAAAAATTAGCCAGATGTGGTGGCAGGCACCTGTAGTCCAGCTACTGGGGAGGCTGAGGCAGGAGAATCACTTGAACCTAGGAGGCAGAGGTTGCAGTGAGCCAAGATTGTGCCACTGCACTCCTGCCTGGGCAACAGAGCAAGACTCCATCTCAAAAAAAAAAAAAAAAGAAAAAAAAGAAAAAGATATTGGGGCTGGCTAGTCAGGAAAGACCTCTGAAAAGGACTTTGGTTTAAAGAAAGCTTGTAGGGGGCATATGAGTAAGACAGAGGACAGATTGAACTCAGGTAGGGAGACTGGACTCAGCAGTGGACTGAATTAGATACAGGCCCCCTCTGGAGCATAGGGTTTGCCTCAAAGCAGAGCAGGAATTCGCAAATAGGGTTTGGCCCAAGGAGTCACTAGCTCAGTTACTGCTTGGCTGGGTACTCCACACTCTGTTTTTTCTGCTTTCAAGGTGAGCTTCTCCTTGCTTTATTAAAGGCCTGACACACACAGTGGGCATCCCTCTTTGGAGCAGCTACTAGGGTGTGTTGGACAAGATGCTCGCCTGCCCCTCTCCTCCAGCCTGGCACATGCAAACCATCCACTCAACCACCCCTTCTTCAGATTCCAAACCCCAAGCAGCCAAAGTCCTTGGTCCCTCCAACGCCTTCCAGAAAGTGCCTGGCCCTGCCAGCCCTCCTCCCATGGCTACCTTTGATCTCATGAAGACACTTGACCTTTTGATCCCATCGTGGGCCACTGGAATCAGGGGGAAATAGAACCCTCCTTTCCTTGTTCCCACTCTTGTTTCTTTGGGACATGGGTTACCTCCCTTCGGGTCTTTTGGAAGAGAAGGGGATCACAGGCTCTCGAGTCTCTGTTTCCTGCTCTCATCTACTCTTCCTGCCTCTGGCACCTCCCAGCTCCTGACTTCCTCCTGCTTCCCCCTGGAGCCAGAGATGTGGGTGGGAAGAGCCCCTGGCCTTTGAAGCCAATGGTGGTGGTGACCAGGGACAACAGGCCACTGCACTCCTGAATGCATGGTCTGCCAATTGTCTCTCCCATCATCCTTTGGGCCTCTGGTCTTGCCTCCTCCAGAGTGGGCATGGGGTAGGGGAGATAGAAGGAGGAGGATAGAGATAGAGTTTGCTTTGTATATGGCCAGTTTAAAAGAGCCCTCCCACCTCATTCAAGACCCTCCCCGCCACTCTAGTGGTCACAGCACATTTTCTGTTCTATTCCAAACTTCTTTGTGGCAATCATTACTTTTTTCACTGGTTTTATTGATCCCTGCCAAATTTATACCTCCCAAAATGACCTTTAAAAATGTACATTATGGGGCTGGGCATGGTGGCTCATGCCTGTAATCCTTGCACTTTGGGAGGCCAAGGCGGGCAGATCCCCCTGAGGTCAGGAGTTCGAGACCAGCCTGGCCAACAGGACAAAACTCCGTCTCAACAACAAAATACAACAACAAAAAAATTAGCTGGGTATGGTGATGCATGCCTGTAATCCCAGCTGCTCGAGAGGCTGAGGCAGGATAATCTCTTGAACCCAGGAGGCAGAGGTTGCAGTGAGCCTAGATCATGCCACTGCACCCCAGCATGGGCAATGGGCAACAAAGCGAGACTCCCTCTCAAAAAAAAAAAAGTACATTATGGGTAGACTGGGCACGGTGGCTCATGCCTGTAATCCCAGCACTTTGGGAGGCTGAGGCAGGCAGGTCATGAGGTCAGGAGTTCGAGACCAGCCTGGCCAGCATGGTGAAACCCTGTCTCTACTAAAAACACAAAAGATTAGCCGGGCATGTTGGCATGCGTCTGTAGTCCCAGCTACTCGGGAGGCTGAGGCAGGAGAATTCTTTGAACCCAGGAGGCAGAGGTTGCAGTGAGCCAAGATCATGCCCCTGCACTCCAGCCTGGGCAACAGAGAGAGACTCTGTCCCAAAAAAATAAATAAAACATAAAAATAAAAATGTACATTATGGCCAGGTGCAGTGGCTCCCACCTATAAGTCCCAGCACTTAGGGAGGCTAAGGCAGGAGACTTACTTAAGCCAGGAGGTTGAGGCTGCAGTGAGCCATGATGGCGCCAGCCTGGACAACAGAGCAAGCCACTGTCTCAAGAAACAAAAATTTTTAAGTCAATTACATCATGTCACTCCTCTGCTTGACTCCTTTTAATGTCTTCCTGTTGCGTGAGAATGAAATTCATGTGGTCTGGTTTCTGCCCACTTATCTCACCCCATTTCTGCCTCTCTTACTATGGCTTTCTTTTATTTATTTATTTATTTATTTATTTATTTATTTTGAGACGCAGTCTCACTCTGTCACCCAGGCTGGAGTGCAGTGGCGCAATCTCGGCTCACTGCAATCTCCACCTCCCGGGTTCAAGCAACTCTTCTGCCTCAGCCTCCCGAGTAGCTGGGATTACAGGCGCATGCCACCATGCCTGGCTAATTTGTTTTGTATTTTATTAGAGGCGGGGTTTTCCATGTTGGTCAGTCTTGTCTTGAACTCCTGACCTTGTGATCTGCCCGCCTCAGCCTCCCAAAGTGCTGGGATTACAGGTATGAGCCACCGCACCCAGCCAAATACTTCGTCGGGTGATAAATGAATCCCTCTGATGTTGCAGTGAGACTGGAGAAGGCCCATTTGTGGGCAGAACGCTGACCTCAGAGACTAGAAAACCAAGCATAGGAACAAAATAAACCAAACAAGTGTAGGTTTGCATCCTAGGTTTGCCATATATTAGCTGTGTAATCCCAGACAAGTTACTTTACTTCTTTGAATTTAATTTTCCCCATCTGTAAAACAGAAATGCTATCGCTTGGCTTCTTTTTTTTTTTTTTTTTTTGAGACAGTTAGCCAGGATGGTCTCGATCTCCTGACCTCGTGATCCGCCCGCCTCGGCTCGCTTGGCTTCTAAGATTGCAGTGAGGATGAGAGAATTACATGAAAGTGCAAAATAGATATAGATTAAAAACAATCCACGTGGTTATCCAGAGATAGTAAAATAGAGTCTGGTTGCCGTTACACACTAATCTCACCTCCACTCCTTTAATTAACTGTATCATGCTCTTCATTTAAGGAGGCTACAATACGAGGCAACCCTGATGGAGCGATAAACAGAATGCCGCCATCCACAGACCAAATCCAGACAACCGCTGGGTTTTGTTTTGTTTGTTTTTTGTTTGTTTGTTTTGTTTTGTTTTGTTTTAGACAGAGTCTTGCTGGAGTGCAGTGGCACGATCTTGGCTCATTGTGACCTCTGCTTCCTGGGTTCCAGCGATTCTCCTGCCTCAGCCTCCTGAGTAGCTGGGACTACAGGCACATGCCACCATGCCCAGCTAATTTTTTTTTTTTTTTGAGACGGAGTCTCACTCTGTCGCCCAGGCTGGAGTGCAGTGGCACAATCTCGGCTTACTGCAAGCTCTGCCTCATGGGTTCACGTCATTCTCCTGCCTCAACCTCCCGAGTAGCCGGGACTACAAGCGCTCACCACCACGCCTGGCTAATTTTTTTGTATTTTTAGTAGAGATGGGGTTTCACCATGTTAGCCAGGATGGTCTCGATCTCCTGACCTCATGATCCGCCCGCCTTGGCCTCCCAAAGTGCCGGGATTACAGGCGTGAGCCACCGCACCCGGCCACACCACCGGGTTTTGTATGATCCCTGAGCGATCAATGGTTTTACATTTTTAAGCGGCTGAAAAAAATCAAAAGAAGAATATTTCATGACACATGAAAATTGTATGAAATTCAAATTTCAGTGTGCATAAATAAAATTTCATTAGAATACAGCAACACCCAGTCATTTCTGTATTATCTATGGCTGCTCCGTGCTACAAGCACAGAGGTGAGTAGTTGTGATGGAGACTATATAGCCCCTGCAATATTTCCCGTCTGACTCTTTACAGATTCTAATAAGCAGTTTGTCTAAGAGACTGCGTGGTGACAAGGAGAGGACAGGCCAATCTCAGGGGACTGTTTCTCTTGGGGCTCTCTGCTGCATGCTTCAGAATATTCTGTTTTACCTCTGGCTGCAGAGGCACTGCCAGCCTCCTGGAGCCCAGAGAGAGCTTGAGGGAGCTGTCCGCCTCCTAAGTGTTTTAGGGAAGGAGCCCCAGAGGGAAGCCCCCCAGGGAGAACCCCCCATCCCCGAGCCACTTGCCCTGTGGCAGCTCCTCTGACCTCCCTTTTTCCTGGGCTTAGTTTTCTCCAGAAGGTAGGGAGGGTGGCATGGTTAAAGTGGCTGGACTTCCGGACACCAGCTCTCCAAGACAGAGGCAACCCACCCCAAGTGGGAGCCCTGGGCACCCTCTCTCCTCCCAGAGGCTGTTGCACATCCGCACTGCAGGCTCTATGTAGGCGGGCAGTCTGCGAGAGCCCTGGTAGATTATTCTTAGGAAAAGCAGGAGAGCCAGCCGCTTCAGGGAGGTGGAAACTCTGCTCCTAATGACAGGCCTCTCTCTCTAGGGAGCTTATAATCACCGTGGGAGGCTCCCCCTTCGTGTGGCAGAGACACCAGGGCTGATGGAGCCAACGACATTGAAGAAGTCTGCTGTGTGGCCTTGGGGGTGGGGTATGTGTGCATATTCACAGGGCTGTGCAGAGAAGGGACAGGAATTTAAATGCAAACGCAAAGGCTCTGTCCTTGCAAAGGCCAGGGTACTGGGGATGAACAGGAAGTTGAGAGTAGGAGGAAACAGTGGCTGCCCTCCTGAGTGCAGGGGCAAGGGCACAGTGCAGTGCAGGAGTGTGGCCGTGCAGCCAGCCCACCTCTTGAATGCCTCCTTCTTTCCCCTTGTCCTTCCTCCACCATCTCTGGGAAGTCTGGAGGGCTGGGCCAAGCCCCCACCACTGCCCTGCGCCCTCCAGGGAAGAAAAGTCCTGTTTTACCAGACTTCTCAGGTAACAAAGGTAGAACATTGTCCTTTCTCAGCAGCCCCAGTTTCAAGCATCTGGCAGCCTCTGCCCCCTTGGGTCACCTTCCTTAGGAGTAGATCTGGATGAAGAAGTAGAAGTTGAGGCCGTGCTCCAACACTGAGTGGCTTCGTGGGCGAGTCACTACTTCTCTAAGTTTACATTTCCCTCATATAATAACACCTGTCTCCCAAGGTCATTGTGAGGACAAAATGACATGCTGCACATGAAACCACTTTGAAAACTATAAAGCCCAGGAAGGAATATTCATGTGAACAAGCTACGATCTATGTGCGCACACCTAAGCATGGTCACCTAGGCTGGAGTGCAGTGGCACGATCATAGATCACTGCAGCCTCTAACTCCTGGGCTCAAGGGATCCTCCCATTTCAGCCTCCCGAGTAGTTGAGACTATAGGCATGCCACCACGCCCGGCTAATTTTCAAAAAATGTTTGTAGAGCTGGGGTCTCGCTATGTTATTGCTCAGGCTGATCTCGAACTTCTGGCCTCACAGTGTTGGGATTACAGGCATGAACCACTGTGCCTGGCCACGGGGATGAGGCTTCTATCACCAAGATGTTGTATCCAATCTAGGAGAAGTGAGTGAGAAGAGGAAGGCCCTTCCAACAGCTAGGAGGCCTTGGAGATGCTATCACGCCTGTGGTCTGATCTCAGCGTCTCTGACAGGGCCCAGCCTTCCTGTTCGACCCTGGCAGTTGGACCGTGATAGTGGTCTGCTGCCCCCACTCTGGTGCTGCAGCTTCTCCAGGGTCTTGGCCCTCCTCTGCTGCTCAGCTGTTCAAGGCAGGAAGGGTGGAGGTGAGGTTCTGAATGTGGTGGACTTCAGGTGCCACTCCCTTTCTCCTCTTTTATCCTTGGAAGGGGAGCTCAGTGTGAAGGGGAGTGGGCCCAAGCTCTAGTCCAGGCCTGCCACTCAGTAGCCATGGAGCTCTTGGAAGTCACTTAATCTTCACTGCTTGAACCTCCTCCCATAAACTGCAGAATCGATTCCCTTCCTGTCCACTCTCAGAGTGCCGAGGAGCAAATGTGAGGCACTTATGGAAGTGCTTTGAAAATGGCTCCATTTCCATGCAAGGGACGGCGATTTTCGTGGAATGGGAAATGGGGAAGCGGACACAGACTGGCGGGATAATGGGGACAGAAACAGGCAGCAGGCCCGAGCCAGGAGCTGGGGGACAGAGGGGGAAAGGTGTGGAGGGCCTGGGGAGCAGGGGGAAATGATTATTTAGTGCTCTATGTCAGACACTAAACCAAGCATTCTCTGATCCTCTCACAGCCCGTGATATGGACACTGTAACACCCATTTTACAGAGGAGCAACCTAGGCTCAGTGAAGTTCAGCAATTTGCCCAAAGTTTATGGCTAGTAAGGGCAGAGTTGACCAGCAAGCCCAAATCTGTCTGACTCCAGAGTCTGTGACCTTTGCACTCCACCAAGTTTCCAGAAAACCTATTCTGGGGGTAGGCATAAGAGTAAAATGGAGATAGGAGGAGAAGAATTCACTGGAATACAAGAAGTGAGAGACAGGAAGTATTTCTACATGCCTGGCACAATACCTGGCCCAAAGAAAGTGCCAGGGCTACTGCTGGTCCATATAGTGCTTTTATGCAACTTAGAACAAGGTAGATACAACCATGAGGCATGCCTATTTGTGCCTGGGAAGTGAATCACATGTACAACTGTACATGGAAGCCCTGGGAGACACACTGAAATTAATTCATTTATTAATTAACTAATTAAAAGAAAAAGAAAAAAGTCTAGGAAGAGAGGGAGTTAAACAATAAAGAATAACTGAGAATGGGAAAGAAGAAGAAAAAAACATGGGAAAGAATATATAAATGGAGGCCGGGCGCGGTGGCTCCTGCCTGTAATCCCAGCACTTTGGGAGGCCGAGGCAGGCGGATCACGAGGTCAAGTGTTCGAGACTGGCCTGGCCAACATGGTGAAACCCCATCTCTACCAAAAATACAAAAATTAGCTGGGCGTGGTGGTGTGTACCTGTAGTCCAGGCTACTCAGGAGGCTGAGGCAGAAGAATTGCTTGAAACCGGGAGGCAGAGGTTGCAGTGAGCAGAGATCGTGCCACTGCGCTCCAGCCTGGGCGACAGAGCAAGGCTCCATCTCAAAAAAAAAGGATATGTAAATGGGAGGAGTGTCGCCGGGGGAGGAGTGTCACGGAGGGAGGAGTGTCACAGGGGGCGGGGTGTTGTGAAGAAGGGAGGTAGAGGGAGGGTGCTTTTTGCTCCAAATGCAGACCAGGTGCCTTCTGCAGGTCCTCTAGACTCAGTACCCATGGTAAGCACACCTCGGTGTGACTGCTTGCAAGTGCTGCTTCATCTGCGGCACCATCAGCTCTGGACAGCCAGGAAACAAATGGATGATCTAGCATTCTTTTTTTTTTTTTTTTTTTGAGACAGAGTCTCACTCTATCACCCAGGCTGGAGTGCAGTGGCGCGATCTCAGCTCACTGCAACCTCCGCCTCCTGGGTTCAAGCAATTCTCCTGCCTCAGCCTCCCAAGTAGCTTGGATTACAGACATGCGCCACCACGTCTGGCTAATTTTTGTATTTTTATTAATAGTAGAGACACGGTTTCACCATGTTGGCCTGGCTGGTCTCTAACTCCTGACCTCAAGTGATCCACCCACCTGGCCTCCCAAAGTGCTGTGATTAGAGGCGTGAGCCACCGCGCCCGGCTGAATGTTCTAGCATTCTATCTCTTCACTTCTTACTGAACAAAGGAGGCATTATCTGACCAACATGACTGGATGGTGCTCTGCCACTACTTATGTCTGTTCCTTCTCCCTTTCCTGGCCCTGAAGCCCAGCAGAGGGACCCTTCCCACCAACTCCTTCTGTTCTTCTGGAGCTTCTTTTGGAGTCTGGGGCTGGTGTTCCTGCTCAGACACCTGGACTCAGGCCAGTGTCTCTCCTTCCCGCAGGCCTGGGGATGGATTGTGCAAAACGGTACTATGCCTTGGAGCGAGAGGTTAGTTCACAACCTAGTTATTAATTACTCACTTGCTTTTTATCTTGAGCATTGCATCAGGACCGTGAGAATGACTTTATAGCCACTAGAAGTAGGTAGTATCAGCTTCTTGCTCCTCCCTCAACCCCAAAGGTCCAGATACAGTAGTAAATCCTGCCAAAAGTTACTGGAATCCCAGCCATCCCACACAACTCCTAGCACATTCAGGACATCCCTTCCAGAATGGGAAAAGCTACTCAGCCAGGAGGACCCCCATCATCAGAGCCCTGCAGTGGGGCCTCCATATGCCATCTCACCCATCTATCATATTCAGGCTGTATTGCACTGGATTCAGTTGTGGGGACATTTAGGGAGGAGAAGGTAGAGATTTTACACCTTGCCTCAGATGCCCTGGGAAGTCCCTCCCCTAGTGTGATTCCCATCCGTCTTGCTGCAGTTCTAGTATTTTTCCCCTTGTTTGGCGCTCCTTGTCACTGGTTGAATAAATACTGTGAGCACACTTAATGGTGGGTGTAGCAGACTCCTCCTCCTTTTATTCCTATCTCGAAGTCAGAGAGTCAGCCCTACAGGGGAGAATGGGAATGAGACCTCTCGGCCTCTCCCCTTGCGCCCTCCTGCCCCTTGTTTGACCCTTTTATATTCCCCACTCTGAAGACTGTGGAGTCACAGCCGGCAACCAAATCCCTTTTGAGCTTCTCAGCCTCCTGATCTGGGCTCTGTCTGAGCCTGCTGCTGCTGCCGCCGTAACACACTGCTGAGGTGCAGATCTAATTTAGTGACAGCCAAGCCCTCTCCTCTGCTGCCCGACAGAGAACTCAGGGCTCTCAGAGCACACCCAGCTGATGGGGCCTCAGCTCTCATTCTTCAGAGATGCCACCTGAGGCAAGTCACTTGACCTCAGTTTCCCCATCTGTAAAAGGAGGTGGCACCTGCCCACCTTAGAGGTACTTGTGAGAATCAAGCCTGACAATGTTTATTAAAGTACTTAGTAAAGCCCTTAAGTATAGCACAGAAATAAGTAATTATCTTTCACCATCACCAGCCAACTGGCCTCAAAAACTCAGCTCAGAACTTCCCCCACTCCACCCTGCTTCCTTGGATTTATCCCACTTAACTCGAATCATTTTTACCCTCTGGAGTTGGTTTGCAGCCTTGAGATTTTTGCATTTGCTGCCATGTTGCTGGGTCACGTTTGTGTACAACTTTCTATTTTCCAGAGAAGACTGTCATCTCCACAAGGACAGAAACTGTATCTTATATGATCTTCTCCATTGCCACACAGCATCACATTTAGGATTCTATACAGACAGAAGAATGAACAAACATTCATTGTGACCAAGTAAGGTGGCTCCCATGCCTGTAATCCCAGCACTTTGGGAAGCTGAAGAGGATCGCTTAAGGTCAGGAGTTCAAGACAGCCTGGGAGACATAGTGAGTCCTTGTCTCCACAAAAAAATTTTAAAAATTTGTCAGGCATAGTGGCACACACTTGTGGTCCCAGCTACTTGGGAGCCTGAGGCAAGAGAATCACTTGAGCTGTGATCGCACCATTGCACTCCAGCCCGGGCAACAGAGTAAGACCCTGTTTCAAAGAAGAAAAAAAAGCTTTCTGCATTTAAAAAAAAAAAAAAAAAAAAGAAGCTCAGAAGTTAAATGACTTACTCCTTACTCACAGGCACAAGGTTACTAGATCCTAGCACTGAGCCTGATTTGTAATTGTTATTTCCTTAAATGGTCATCGAATGAGAGATGAATGACTGCATGCGTGGTACATGGCACTGGGTCTGTCTGGTTCCAGAGCACACAGTTTCTCCACTGTAGCACACAGCCTCTCAGTGATTTTAGCTGGGGAAAGATGTCCATGGGAGATGTGGAGCTGGCAGAGCTCTGTCGCCTCTGGCTGTCCCTCCCCAGTCTCAAACTCCACCCTGTAGTTAGCACCTCAGGCATCTGCGCTTGGGAGTAGAATCCCTGGTATTCACAGTGACATAATCACCTCCTCGCTCCAGGCTTTTCAGAAGCCAGTCCAGTTACCTTGGTGTCTTTGCTATTTAGAGATTTATTGGGAGGTTGTCTGGTTCTATCCTGAAACCCTCAGGGGAAAGGAGATAGCATTACCTTTTATGCCTCTGCCTCTCAGCCTTGACTGAGCTCCACCAAGCAGCCTAACCCCAATCCCAATCTGTCCTGTAATTTCCGTTTCTAAAATATGAGCCATCACAGCATTTTGCTGCTGCCTCTAAAACATGAGAGGCTAAGAGACCCAGCTACTTGGGTCTTTGAGAGGAGATTGTGACGGGCTTCATTGGATTTCAGAACTGAAAAGGACCATTGTGTTCATTCGGCCTCACCTCTTACCTGGTGCCTGAAAGTCTCACAATGTCTCCATCATGCTTAATCTCTGCTTAAAGCCACTTGGGACTTGCCCCTTTGGGAAACTCCCTTAGACCTCTTCTTCCCCAACTTGAGCTCTGATCTGGCTTCCGAACTGTCTCCTCTGATGGAGGTTTGCCCTGCGAAGCCATTTCTTTTCAGCGTGGACTTTGCCTGCAGAAGAGCCAATACCTTTCCATGGCAAGAATGGGTTCGGCATTTCCCCACCTCTGCTTTCTGCTCAGCTAAATCCTTCTGCTTTGGTGGCCCTTCTGGTCTCTTCTCTGACTTCCCGTAGGTCTGGGTGGGGAAGGGGAAGACGCAGAAGGAGGTTCAAATTGGGAGGAAAGATCCCTTTACAGAAGTGTTTCTGATGTTCATTTGTCAGGGGGATGTTTCCTGAAGAAAGCGCCCTTGAAGGCCATGTTTGTTGTTGTTTCAAAATCTTCCCTGCAGGGGCAACACTCAAATCTGAGCATCACCAGCTGTGTAGTGAGGGGCTCATCTGTCAGCAGCTCCAAGGCTCTGCCAGCTTGTGATGACAGTCAAGGTGGGGCACGGGTGACCTCCAGAACTAGAGGTCACGGTCATTCCTAAGCTTGGGATTTGAGAGGGAAGAAGCAGCTGTCCAACTCTCCTTTCAGTGGTTTTAATTTCGTCCTCCGGTCAGGCGCAGTGGCTCATGCCTGAAATCCCAGCACTTTGGGAGGCAGAGGTGGGAAGATCCCTTGAGTCCCGGAGTTTGAGGCCAGCCTGGGTAACACAGGGAGACCCCATCTCTTTAAAAAAAAAAAAAAAAAAAATGTCCTGTCCTCACAAAGTATCCGAAAGCTCAGAGTGCTGGGTGCTGGTTCTTTCTTCACGCCTTTCCAAACTCTGTTCCATCTTACTTCTTTTCACCAGACCCTCCTAAGTGTTTCAGTTAAGGAGGCTCCTGGGGCTGGTTCTCCTGTTCAGGTTCCTGATCTCTCCATGACTCCAGTCCTTTGGATGGAAGTGGAGTTTAGCAGTCCACACAGGTGAACACCCGCCATGGTGATCTCTCATTCCTCTTGCTTCCTCCTTCCTTCATGTTATTTTATTCCTGCCCTTTAAAAATATTTTTTATTGATTATTTTATATTTACAAAAGCAATTTTTGATGCACATAGAAGACTTAAAGACTCGAAAAAGTTCTCTTAGCACTCCCTCAAAATTAAAGTCATTCTTCCACTCAAAAAAAAAACCAGTATCCGAGCCGGGCGTGGTGGCTCATACCGATAATCCCAGCACTTTAGGAGGCCGAGGTGGGTGGATCACAAGGTCAGGAGTTCAAGACCAGCCTGACCAACAAGGTGAAACCCCATCTCTTACTAAAAATACAAAAATTATCTGGGTGTGGTGGCAGGTATCTCTAATCCTAGCTACTCAAGAGGCTGAGGCTGAGGCAGGAGAATCACTTGAACCCGGGAGGCGGAAGTTGCAGTGAGCCGAAATGGCGCCACTGCATTCCAGCCTGACCAACATGGAGAAACCCCATCTCTACTAAAAATACAAAATTAGCCAGGCATGGTGGTGCATGCATGTAATCCCAGCTGCTCAGGAGGCTGATGCTGGAGAATCGCTTGAATACGGGAGGTGGAGGTTGTGGTGAGAGGAGATTGCACCACTGTACTCCAGCCTGGGCAACAAGAGCAAAAACACCATCTCAAAAAACAAACAAACAAAAAAACAGTATCCACATTGTGGTTATGTCTGTCTTTTCTTATAATATCCTCTCTTTAGAGATATACCTAAACAACTTTTTATCTTGGAATCATTTTAGATTTATGGGAAAACTGCACAGATAATACTAAGTTCCCACATGCCCTTCAACCAGTTTCCCCTAATGTTAACATCTTACGATACCATATTACAATGATCAAAACTGCAAAATTGGCCAGGTGTGGTGGCTCACGCCTGTAATCCCAGCACTTTGGGAGGCTGAGGCAGGTGGATCGCTTGAGGCCACGAGTTCAAGACCAGCCTGGCCAACGTGGCAAAACCATCTCTACTAAAAATACAAAAATTAGTCAGGCATGGTGGCGCATGCCTGTAATCCTACTCAGGAGGCTGAGGCACGAGACTTGCTTGAATCTGGAAGGTGGAGGTTGCAGTGATCCAAGAATATGCCACTGTACTACAACCTAGGTGACGACAGAGTGAGACTCTGTCTCAAAAAACAAACAACAACAACAACAAAAAAAAAAACCTGAGAAACTGGCCAGGCCTGATGGCTCACATCTGTAATCCCGGCACTTTGGGAGGCCAAGGCAGGAGGATCACTTGAGCCCAGGAGTCTGAAAGCAGCCCTGGCAACATAATGAGGCTCCGTTTGTACAAAAAATGCACACCTGTAGTCCCAGCTATTCAGGAGACTTGAGGTGGGAGGATCGCTTGAGCCTAGGAGGTTGAGGCTGCAGTGAGCTATGGTTGTGCCACACCACTACACTCCAGCCTGGGTGACAGAGCAAGACCCTGTCTCAAAAACAAAAACAAAAACAATACTGAGAAATTAACACTGGTGGCACTATTTATTAAACTACAGACTTTATTCAGACTCCACCAGTTTTCCCACTAATATCCCTTTTCTGTTCTAAGATCCAATCTTGTTGCATTAGTATATATATAATTTAAAATAAAACGTATATCCCACTGTACACCATTTTGTTGCTGGCTTTTTCCACTTACTAGTATACCAGAAGGCCAGGCGTGTGATCCCAGCACTTTCAGAGGGATGGGATCCCTGTAATCCCAGCACTTTGGGAGGCTGAGGTGGGCAGATCATTTGAGGTCAGGAGTTCAAGACCAGCCTGGCCAATATAGAGAAACTCCATCTCTACTAAAAATACAAAACCTAGCTGTCCATGCTCCCTTGAACCCGGGAAGCGGAGGTTGCAGTCAGCTGAGATAGGTCACGATTGTGCCGAAAGCGAGACTCTCTCTCAAAACAAAAAAAAACCGTAAACATTTCCCCAGGCTGTTAAAATTATTATTATTGGGCCAGGCGTGGTGACTCACACCTGTGATCCCAGCACTTTGGGAGGCCAGGGCGGGCAGATCATGAGGTCAGGAAATCGAGACCATCCTGGCTAACAGCTGAAACCCCATTTCTACTAAAAATACAAAAAAAAAGTTAGCTGGGTGTGGTGGCAGGTGCCTGTAGTCCCAGCTACTCGGGAGGCTGAGGCAAGAGAATGGTGTGAACCCGGGAGGCGGAGGTGGCAGTGAGCCAAGATCGTGCCACTGCACTACAGCCTGGGCAACAGAGCGAGACTCTGTCTCAAAAAAAAAAAAAAATTA